>NC_052619.1:1300164-1452403 GCF_016545825.1 Eucalyptus grandis | reverse complement strand
TATGATGGGAGAATTAACATTCTTTCTTGGTCTTCAAGTAAAACAATTGAAGGAATGAACTTTTATTTATCAAGAAAAATATGTTAATGATCTTGTCAAAAGGTTTTGAATTTGGAAAAGTGCAAAAGACCGACATACCAATGTCAAGTTCTTTAAAGATAGACAAAGATGAAGAAGGGAAGAAAGTTGATCAAAAGCTATACAGGAGCATTATTGGATCACTTCTTTATCTTACCTTCTAGACCTGATATTTTGTTGAGTGTTTGCATCTCGTGCTAGGTTTCAATCGATCCTAGAGAATCTCATCTCAAGGTGCTGCGAAACGCATAATCAAATATGTCTCTTCATCATCAAGCATCGGTCTTTGGTATCCTAAGAAGGAGACTTTAATCTTCTAGGATATTCGACGCGGATCCGGCGGTTGCGAGTTGATAGAAAGAGCACTTCAGAACTTGCTAATTGCTTGGAAGCGGGACAATATCTTGGTTTTCAAGGAAACAAAGACCGTGTCTCTTTCAACAAATGTAAGCAGTATGTAGCTCTTGGAAGCTGCTGTTCGCAAATCATGGATAAACAACAGTTGAGAGATTTTGAAATTGAAGACTCATGCACGGAGAGTAATTGCAAATACCAAAGTGGCTATCAACCTCACCAAAATCCAATTCTCCATTCAAGAGCAAAGCATATAGAGATTCGACATCACTTTATTAGAGATCATGTTCAAAATGGAGAGATTTCAATTCAGTTTGTTGACTCAAAGAATCAACTGGCTGATATACTCACAAAGCCTTTGGAGAAAAATCAATTTGAGTCTATACGGTCCAAACTCAACATTTTGAGGTATGAGGATATCAAAGTCTAAAGACTTTCGAGACTCGGGCTTACAAGACTTTATCTACTTGGCTTGACCTTGGTACCGTAAATTTTCTCTCTCAATCTTATCTTGAAAAGGTACGATCATCGATCGTGTTTAAATTGTTGCTATATTTAATTAACGTAAATATTGCATCGATTCATTTTCAAAAGGGAAGTTATTTTGAAATAGCTATTTTTAAGGATAAAGACTTATTTTGAAAAGGCATATTTTTATTTCCTTTGTGACGATTCGTTTACTCTTCTTTTAAACGATTGAACATTGTCGATTCCTCTTCACTTTTCTATTCACTTTCTCTCAAACCCTAGAAAGCATCGATCCTCCATTCCCGTTTGTCTTCTTCACTAAATCTTCAAAAGTTGTCATCTTTTTTGGGAAAGTCAAGCAAGGAATCTTCCAAACACTAAGAAAGATGTCTTCTTCACAAAAGTCGTCAAGAATCGCAAGCGGGGACCACAGAGAGAATGAGTGAGGGGCCTACGCACTCTCGATCTTATCAAGATGAAGTTACTCCGAGATCAGCAACCGAGCCTGACATTCTCCAGCAGCGTCATTCTCCACCATCTAGTCCTCAGGCGTTGTTAATCAAGCATCGAAAGAAATCGTCGAGGATGCACCCGTAAGAGTTCAAAAGCCCGCTTTTATTTACAAGCTATATTGTGCTTTAAAATGAATTTGTACTCCTGAACTATGTTGATGAGTTTCTTAAAGACAAAGGATATAGGAACGAATATATCTTTCTGCGAAAAATGGAAAGTTTGGGAATCGCTCGTAAAGGGTGGTGAGGGAAACCCTTGCGAATATCCCAAGTAATCCTCGTGATTTGGGGGCGAATCAGTAGATGGGAATGACGATGACAATCTGTTTCAGTTTATTTCAACCGAAATGGGTATTGCGGCTGAAATTCAAGGAAAAAGGGGAGATTTGTTCGGATCAAAGGAACAAAAGGATCTGTACTCGAAATTGCTGAAGCGTGGGGTAATAAACCCTAGGAGTGTGGACTTTGATTTTCTGGATGCTGTGAAAGTGAACTTAAGGGAAAAGTTCAGTTATCTTCAACTTGAAAAGTTCTGCTTTGACTCAACTGAGGCCTATGCTGAATTGACTGCTTATTTCTATTCAAATCTTAGCTTTTTAGATGCGAATAGATTCTCCTTCAGCGTTAAAGAACAAGACTATGTTGTAGATATGAATATGCTGGCAGATGTGTTAGAAGTTGAGAGAGGCAGATATCAACCAATCAAAGTTTCCATTGCTCGGGCCACACTTGAACTGGTGAAGGACAGGAGAACGGATGAGAAGATCACCTACTCAAGGATGAATGCATTCAACATCTTGCTTCATAAGATTGTGATTAATTGCCTTCGGCGAAATCAACTTCCAAAACTGATGTTTCAAGCTCCGAGGCAAAGTTGATGTATGCCATCCTCTCGTGGAAAGAAGTTTTCTCTCCCTCATACCGTTATGTTTCACATGTATGAGCCGGTGATGAAGGACAGAGGTCAACTCCCTTACCCAAGCCTTGTTACGAAGTTATTCGAGACATCTGAATATTCAGCCTCCGCAAATCTTTTGTGTTCGATCATGCGATCATATGGTGGTAGGACTGAAAATGGTGACCAAAATGCGTCTGGCGAAGGAACCGAGCAAGGAATTGGAGAAATTCAAGAGAGAAGACTCCCACAAATCTCATCAACTCTCTTCTACCGCTAAGAGAAAAGGGAAGGAGCCCATGGTTGCTCCATCAAAAAGAAGAAGAGCTCTCCTCGTTGAGGATGAAGATGATGACGATGACATCACCATCTCTGCAATGGCTTTGAAGAATTTAAGTCGTCCCGTTCCTCGAAGAATCGGAACAAAAGACGAAAGAAGCGAGAGGGAGAAGGAAGAAGAAGAAAGAGAAGCAGAGAGAAGGAAGAAGAAGAAAGAAAAGCGAGAGGGAGAAGGAAGAAGAAGAAAGAGAAACAGAGCAAGAAGCGAGAGGAAGAAAGACTGAAGAAGAAAGAAGAGAAGAAGGAGAACTCCGAGGGAAATCTCTTCTCCACCGTAGGCATGGAAACGAGGGGAGATCGGGGAGAAAGGAGTGACATCTTCATTTCGATGCAAGTGAAGGAGCCAATCGTTCACCTGCGGGCCCAAAAGATGTTTATGCATCTCAATTTTCAGAGGAAGGTCATGAAACTTCATCGCCAAACCTGCGAGATTATGCTGATCCACCATCATCCAGCTTTCACCGGCATCGAGCCGAAGCAAGTACTCGGACCGATAATGGAGCAGATTTTCGCAGAATCATGGATATTCTCATGGAAATGCGAGGTCAAATTTATGCATTTGGGATGCGAAGTTCAAAGTTTGAAGAATGAAAGTCAAGCTTCTTCCTGTTCATTGAATGATAAGATGCAAGCCCTCTCTATTCGTAATCAGTCAATGCCAAGAGTGAGGAGGTTGTACAACTGAAGGAAGACTTCAAAAGGCCGGAAGGTATCGTTCGAGTCTATGGAAGATTTTCAGCTTGTCCGCGTTCCCAAGCAATCTTGACTTCATCTCATCCTTTTTAATGATGACAAAAAGGGGGAGAGATGATTTGATCAAAAACTTTCAATCATTTTTTAACTGTTTGTTGGATTGTGTTTAACTGTTTGTTTTTGACAGACTTTGACTTTGTTTTGTGTCTGGATGAGAACTGAACTAGACTTGGACTTGACTGCTTCTATTAACAAGTATTGATATCTTATGGATGGTTTTATTATATAGACTAACCTATTTTCTGTGGTTGCAGATTCTAGTGTTAATCTTTTAGCCATTCATCTCTATAAGATATGCATATGTGTTTGAGAAATGCTTTGCGGGTCAAAATTATCCAAATCATGCGAAGGTTTTGTCACCATCAAAAAAAGGGGAGATTGTTGGAGAAATCCTCGTAAAGTGTTTTGAAGTTGACAAAACATTTCCATCGCCTAGTCTCGAAGGTCTCAGACTAGTTAAAGTCTCGAAGACTTTCAGTTAGCCAGACTCAAGACTCAAAGTCTATCCTCATTGATGCGCTCTAATCCGTTGAAGAAAGGTTATCCCGGAATCGGATGGTTTGTTGAGATTTAACCTTATCATCCGGAGAAGATCTCGTGGCTGGAGAAGACGTGACGTAATCCTTTGATTGATCAAGTTTGATTCAATGACTGGAAGATTCGATGATTGTCTAAATATTATTGGAAGGTTCTACTTATGGAAACCGAGATCCTGATTGTATGGGCGAACGTGATTCATGGGCTATCAACACGTTCCTTTAATAGCTCGAACAATCTTCCTAATTGATTCGGGTCCAACGGGTAGATTGGAGGAATTCCTTGGTAAGTGCCAACGGGTATGATGGCATAAAGGAGTATATAAGGAAGACGTTCTTAGTTGTTCGAGGTGTGCGCGATAGAAGAATTCCAAAGTCTCGAAGCTCCTGTTTGTTTAGATAATTCCTTTGAGCGAATACTTGTATACAAAAGAGAGTCCATATTTGAGAGAGACCTTGAGAAGGTGTGGTAGAACATCTATACTGTGGAATCAAGGCAAAGCTGTGCTGTAACTTCTCTTTGATCATAGTGAAATCCAGCCGGTGGGCTGTCATGAAGAGGACGTAGGCTTGGAATAAGCCGAACCACTATAACCCGTGTTCAAATTTCTCTCCTTTTGATCGTATTTCAATTTGTTAAGAATTGCTTCTGTATTTGGGAAAATTGTTTGTGCGCCTCTATTCACCCCCCTTAGGTGTTTATACTAGCAATATCAAATAGACTAGAGAATCCAACTTGAAATCAAAGATTTCGGACCATTCGACTGACCACCTCAATTGTGGATCGTCGACTTAGTAGAAACATAGCTGTGTCTATGTTCACGTCAAATTTAATGGCATGCAAAATTGATGTTTTGCGGGAACTTTCGCCTCATCTCAATGAACAATTCTTGTGTCCTCTTCAAGTTTTTCACTGAAATGATTCATAACTTGAACGTTCTTGAGAAATTTGTCCGTCTGACAAATGAAAACTTCCTCGTCTAAGCACGAGTCGAACACTATGCGATCTCGAGATTCTTCATGCTCTTGAGCCAATGAACCTTCTTTCGAAATTTCCGAATTTGACGGCACTTTTATCTCACATGCTTAACGCAACATAAGATTAAGTGCTTTTAGCCAACCATTTCCCAACCCGATTCCAAAATAAAGACATTGGTATGTGCTGCTAAACGAAAACCGACTTCTCAAGCTTGTCGAGATCAAAGACTAGAGCCAGTGCGGCCGAATAACTACCTCGATAGACCAAAGATAAAAGCCTATTGAACGTTCTAAGAACTCCAAGTAATGCACAAGCTCTCTATTTCACCATGGATGGACATTTCTTGCTTTTGCAGGCATTAAAATAAGTGAAGGAGATTATATTAATTCTATATTGCATGACATGGAGAGAGGTTGCAATTATTACAATACGCCTAATGTACTTTCGCATTATTAGTATAAGTTTATTCCGTTCAACTTATTTTTTTCCTTATGATTTTATTTATTATAATTAGCCCTGTGGATCCTTAATTTTTCATTTACTCAAAAAAAAGTTCATGTATTTATTTATTACAAATGCTTAATAATTCAATGCAAATTATGAGGATTACGTTATTTTCTCACGTATTAATATAAAATTCAAAGTCGTATAGGATATTGAGAAATTAGAAAACAGGTTCCAATAGAAATAGGGTTGATCCTAGAACCAAATCGGAAAAACAGAGTGGATCGAGTACAGGGTCCAATATAAACATGGTTGGGTATAGGGTCCAAAAAAAGGGGAACCGGTTATAAAAGAGTCGGTGACGGGTCCAGTCTAGACCCCTACCCACCTCGGACCCAATCACCCTAATCCCCATGGCTTGGGCAAGGTCGCAACCCTTGCTTATGAACAATCGCCAACCATGGCTGTGTACAAGCCATAGACAAAAGGAAAAGAAAATGGAAAAGGGACCAAAAATGAAGAAAAGGAAAAATAAAAAATTATAAAACCCAAAAATTGTCCATACTGCTATTCTACGTAAGATGGCTGACATCCACATTAGTAATATATAGGAAAAAAATTGATTGAAATTGGCATAATTAAAATATTTAAAACTGAATTGATCATTGTATAATAGATTTATGACTTTTTGGATAATTTTTCCACTCTTCTCCGATCAAGTTATTGACTAGTTTTGCTTCACCAACTGTTATTTGCATTAGCTGCTAACTTATTTTTCATTACCATGTATATTTTGTTATTTCGGAAAAGGAAATAAATGCTAATTCATGGTCATAAAGTTTCAAACTCTTACTCAACAAGATGCTGATATTCCCTTTATTTCTTAGATTCATTCTTAAGTGGCGTATTATTGGAAATCGACTATGGCCATGGTGCTAACCAAGATTGGCTATAATGCCATAAAAGGGACTGGCTTTCTATGCTCTAACAGGTCAGATTATCTCCGGGAGAGACGCCAAATTGGTTACAATAATCAGTGTAATACTGGCCCCGAGCTTGACGGCGCCCGAGTTTCCGCCGCCACACTCTCCTCCATTGATGGCCTTAATTGTGGCGCCGAAGCCTTGACCGGAAGTAATAACGGAGTGGACGTTGTTCATCCAAACCAGAAGGCGGTCTTAAAGGACACGGCGACGTCGTTGGCCACGGTTTCGGGAGAGTTGAGGCCATCGAACCGATGCTTTCTCCTGCGGGTCCGTAGTTGTAGTTCCAGGATATTTGGAGGGGGACCGCGGCCGTAGTACCCTTTGTTGGGGTTGCATGGATACTGGGTGTTCGATTCGTTGCAGTAATCTTTCGAGGGACCATCGATCTCTTCAATGTAGCAAAAATCTGCACCCAAGAAGATCAATTGTCATATCTGAAGCAAAGCAGACGTATGTTCTAGCATATGTCTCCTGGAAGTCAGAGTGAATAAAATTCATGGCAAAGAGCAAACATGGCAAGTATAGACTAAAGGACTTCAAACATTGTGTTGAGGTTCTTACGTCCGGTCTCGTGCGTCACATGAGCGAAGAAAGCAGCAATCTCGCGCTTGGAGTCGTCGGCGGACCCGACTGTGCCGAATTCAGGGTAACCACCGGCAGCATCAAGGAAAGCTTGCCTAGTGTAGAAGTTCTTCCCTGCGCAACCTGCGTCAGCCTGGCCAATTATCGAATTAAAGAAGCTATCCGTCACCACGTCTGCCACTGAAACCGCTGCTCGGGGTAGTGGGTGTGGATGACGAGTAACACGGCCCGGATTGACAATTGGTGCCACAGTACTCCTCTCCAGTACCACAATACCCATACTGGCTGCAACACAGGTCGGCGGCACAGCCACAATTTTGACCGAAGACGTGCGGGCGAGAATCCGGCAATGAGGGCGGACACGACCAGAATGTTGAGAAGAGCTCTTGCTATGCTGTTTGATTTGGCCATTGTGGATATGGGTGTGAGGGATGAACATGCAAAGAGAGGTATTTATAGGAATAAAGGTGGGAGAAATTAGGCACAGTTGATTTGGGGCTGCTAGGTTCTAGAGAGTCAGCTTTGAAAATTCAAGATCTTGATTCGCAGGATAACGTGTCGTGTGCGTTAGGAAGTGTCGACTTTGACATTGCCAAGAGACTCGTGAGAACGTGTCGTGTTAGGAAGTGTCGACTTCGACCCTGCGAAAAGACTTCGTGAGATTTATGTTCCTATCAAAAAACAATTTAAAAATAGAGGCAATTATACAATTACTAAGATTAGCTTACGAAATTAATTTATATCTTAAATTACTTAACACGACGCATTTATAATCTGTCGCATCATTTAATAAATTAATTTTTAAACCAATCTTAATAGATTTATCCAAGATCACGTAGAAATGTTTACTAACATATGCCGAGTCTTGCCCGCCTCATTGCAAATGTGGAGGTGATACCCCAATTAGTAATGACACTAACACGTGACGTGTGATACGACAAACTAATATGTTATTTTTCAAAAATAGAGAATTCCAGCATGTTAAGATTCATTATCCATTAAATGTATATTTTTATATATACATAATAAATTATCATTTTATTACTATTTCAATCAAATTAATTTGATTCAAATTCATAAATAAATAAATAATAAAAAAACTCAGAATGAATTTACATTAAAAACATTAATCCACAATTTATTAATATTATTTTTTTGTTTCAATTTGACAAATTCAACTCCATTCCAATAATTCATAAAACTTGAGGGAAAAAAAAAAACACCACATTTTGGACTCGCGTGTCAATGTTGAAGAGAAGATAAAAAAAAAAAAACTTAGGGGTGAATTGTGTATTATAAGAATTGCAAGTTACAAAGGAAAGAAGATTATGTTTTTCTTCTTTTCCCATTTATTATTTTTTTCACAAATATACATTTTGACCACTTATTTATTAAAAAATTTTAAAATGATCTTCCGTATTAGAATCACATGTCGAGAACTCGTATGTCGAATTTTTGACTCAATTGTTGGGAAAATTAATCCTGTGTTAGAAATTTCCATACATGATAACCGAGTATCGGAAAGTATTTAAGAGTATCAAGAGCATTTGACACATGTCAAAATGTCCGACACGATACAAAAGCTTCAAGGGTATTGGTACTTCTTACCTGATACTATCATTTTCAAAGAGTCAATCAATGATGGGATGCGAATAATTGCCAAGGAGAAGTTGGAATGGTCGATGGGGCTCATCATGCCAAGTCAACGAGACTATTTGATGAGCTTTCGTTTATGCGCGTAATGTTATCGACCGTCCATTTAGTCCGAGAAATTATACGTGCATGTGATAGTCGGGTCCATCCTCATCATTTGAGATGAGAATTGGATAATCGAACTGAAATAAAAGTTTTTAGACCATCCGACTAAACACCGCATTTGTGGATCGTCGGCTTAGTAGAAACATAGTGTCATGGACATTTCACGTCAAATTAAATGGAATGCAAAATTGATGTTTTGCATAACTTTTTTTTCATCTCAATGAACAATTCTTGCGTCCTCTTCAATTTTATTAGTGAAATGATTCATAACCTGAACGCTCTGGAGAAATTTGTCCGACTGACGAATCTGAAACTTCCTCATCTAAGCACGATTCGAACACTACGTGATCCTGAGATTCATCATGCTCTTGAAGCTGATGAGCCTCCTTTCGAAATTGCCGAATTGGACCGCACATTTATCTCACATGCTTAACACAACATAAGAGACTAAGCGCTTTTACCAATCAGCTCCTGACCCGATTCCAAAATGACGACACTGGTATGTGCTGCTAAACAAAAAACCGACTTCTCAAGCTTGTCGAGATCAAAGACTAGAGCTAGTGCGGCCGAATAACTACCTTGATAGACCAAAGATAAAAGCCTCTTGACCGTTCTAAGAACCCAAATAATGCACAAGCTCTCTATTTCACCATGGATAGACATTTCTTGCTTTTGCAAGCAATAAAATAAGTAAAGGAGATTATATTAATTCTATATTGTCATACAATATAGAATTAATATAATCTACATTGCATGACGGAGAGAGAGGTTGCAATTATTACAATATACCCGATGTACTTTCTCCATTGTTAGTATAAATTTATTCCGTTCAATTTAGACCGTGGAATTCCAAATTTTGGTGATACGCTCCCACCAGTCACGTTCCCTGTCATGAATTTGTCAATACGGGGATGCGGCACGCCTGAATCGTTTCCGCTGTCCTTCAAATTCAAAGACAGCCCCTTGGGGTCGAAATGTAATGTTTAACGTTCAGATCACTACAGCTTCACACTTCGCAGTTGCGTGGCGGAAACCTCTTTGACTTGGTTTGATTGATTCTCCTGAACATGCGAAGAACATGGCATGTGCTTCTTCTTCTTCCCATCCATTACCATTCACTCGAGAATAGACCCCGCGTACCATGAGCTGTCCTGTCTCGACTGATTGATTATTCAAACTCGGCTTGATGATTTTCTAGTTCTAATAAAGATGCCTCTTGAATTTTAAAATACTTCGACACAAGTAGCTTTTGTCTTGGCTTAATCGAGTAGCTTCGTTTTCATATATTTAACTCTATATACATTTAGGTTAAAAAAGCATAAAAGCTAAGATAGATATAGATGGTATCACTCTACAATTACGTATTTCACGTTTAAGCTTCATTCAAATTTGACTTCTTTTTGGAAGTGCGCATACTTCATACATAAAATCTCCCTTCTTCCAAGCTACGCTTCAATGCTTGCATTTGTCTTGATACTAGACGTGACCGTCCATTAAATTTGTTATAAAAGATTAAGAGACTGAAAACCTCCTCGGATTCACTTTACGTTAGACGTCCATACTACTTTTTAAGTTAGACATTCTTAATTTGATCTTTCATCCACACAGATAAATTAAAATCCGCAATTTACATAGATATATACTCTTTATCTCAATTCCATCCAATGTATATTTATCACATTGGTATAAGTTTTAAATTTTTTGTGGGATAATTTGTGTCACAATTTACAAATTTTGAGTTTTTAGTGACACAAAAAAATTTGGAGTTTTTATGTCACAGTGAATATAATTTGATTTTCTTGTGGTATTAACCATTTTCTAGTTCAAATAGTTAAAGGGAGAATTATAAAAAAAAATCCTAAACTTATTGCAATTCAGTCCTAATTTTTTTTTTTTGCCAATTTATTTCTAAACATTTTACAATTGTGTCAATTTAGTCCATTCAACTAAATTTAGCTAGCACTCGACATGGATACTAGTTGGTGACAGCCGTCTAGCGAATACTAACATGGCATTTTTTAAAATTATTTTTTTGAATCTTTTTAATTTTTTTCACCCATCTTATCATTCCTCTAGCTAACCAGAGGTGAAGGTCGGCGAGGTTGACCTCACCCAACCATGGCGAGGGCCAAGCTTGCCAGCATTGGCTAGCTCAACCCTCACTAGATCTAGTGGGGCCTTGCCTAGCAAGGCAAGGGTTAACCTCGCTGGTGGCTAGCAAGGCTCCTCGCAGCCTTGTTGTCCACTGACGAGGCCTCGACCATCGCCTTGGCTAGGCGAGGCCAAGCCTCGCCAGATTTGGTAGGGCCTCCGCTAGCTAAGGTGAGGGTCGACCTTGTTGGTGGCCAATGAGGCTCCTTGCAAAATTTGGTGACAGCGACCTCATTGGCCCTTACCTCTAGCCAACACTGGCTGACCAAAGGAAGGAGAAGTGGGGAAAATAAAATAAAATTAAAAAATTCGAAAAAATTAAAAAAATTGTCACATTAGTGTTCACCGAACGGTCATCGCCGGCTGGCATCCACGTCAACGTTGGTCAAATGGACTGAATTGTCACAATTGTAAAATGTTTAAGACTAAATTAGCCACAAAAAGTTTAGGACTGAATTGACACAATTGCAATAGATTTAAGACTTTTTTGATAATTCTCTCAATAGTTAAACGATCAAGATTGAATTTCAAAATACTGCAACACAAGTAGCTTTTGTATTGGCCAAACCGAGTAGCTTCATTTTTGTTTATTTAAAAAGCATAAAAGCTAGATAGATATAGATAATATTACTCTACAATTTAGTGTTCCACATTTGAGCTTTATTCAAATTTTACTTCTTTGATGAAGCACATCCTTCGCAGATAAAATTTGAAGCACATCCTTCACAAATAAAATTTGGCTTCTTCTAAGCTACGCTTCAACGCTTGCATTTTGGACAATCACCAGTAAAGTCATAAACCTATTACACTTTATATCAATTCAATCATATTCCTTTCAATTTATCAGTGGAGTCCCAAACTTTTGGGAAAATCTCAAATAAGGATCCAAAGTGATTGTTATCCCAAATAAGGACCCGAAGTGGCTAACAAGTCTCAAATAAGTACCTAAACTTGCTAGCCGGCCAAATGTTCACTGGCCAGCGAAAATGTGACATTTTCGATGGCCAGAATATGGGCAATTTTGTCCAAAAAAATATAGATAAAAATTAACAAACCCTAAAAACTACCCCCAAACTCTTCACGTTCTTTGACCTAAAAAAAAAACTCTTCATGTTCTCATGTTTTTCTTCTTTCTCGCTCTTGATCTTCCGTTCTTTGTCCTCTCGCTTAGGGCACAAAAATTTTATGTTTATGGAACACGACTGAAACACAACAAGAAACCCTTGTTGGAGAAATCTTTTGAAGTGTTTTGAAGTTGACAAAACGTTTCTATCAGCCTAGTCTCGAAGGCTTGCGACTCGCTATTTAAAGTCTCGAAGACCTTCCGGACAGCCGACTCAAGACTCAAAGTCTATCCTCATTGACAGTCTCTAATCCGTTGAAGAAAGGTTATCCAGAACTGGATGTTTCGTTAAGGATTTGACCTTATCAACTGGAGAAGATCTCGTTGCTGGAGAAGACATAACGGAGTCCTTTGATTGATCGAAGATTGACTCGATAAATTGAAGATCCGGTGATTACCTAAATATTATTGGAAGGTTTTGCTTATGGAAACCGAGATCCTGATTGTATGGGCGAACATGATTGATGGGCTATCAACACGTTCCTTTAATAGCTTGAACAATCTTCCTAATTGATTCCGTCCAACGGGTAGATTGGAGGAATTCCTTTGGTAAGTGCCAACGGGTATGATGGCATAAAGGAGTATATAAGGAAGACTGTCTTAGTTGTTCAAGGTGTGCGCGATAGAAGAATTCCAAAGTCTCAAGCTCCTATTTGTTTAGATAAATCCTTTGAGCGAATACTTGTATACAAAAGAGAGTCTATATTTGTGAGAGACCTTGAGGAAGTGTGGTAGAACATCTACACTGTGGAATCAAGGCAAAGCCGTGCTGTAATCTTCTCTTTGATCATAGTGAAATCCAGCCGGTGGGCTGTTAGTGCGAAGAGTGGACGTAGGCTTGGAATAAGCCGAACCACTATAAATCCCGTGTTCAATTTTCTTTCCTCATTCTCTCTACCTCGATCATATTTCATTTTGTTAATTAAGAGAGAATTTACCTTCTATCATATGCTAAGAATCGCTTCCGTATTTCAATAAATTGTTTATGCACCTATTCACCCCCTCTAGGTACTCATACTAGCAATATCAATTGGTATAAGAGCCTCGTGTACTTACTTTATTTGAAGTGTTTTACTGTAGTAAAAGATCCATGGCTAGTATGCTAGCACCAGGGTTGATGGAAGGGCAAAGCAATACCATACCACCCTACTTTGATGGAAAGGATTACAACATCTGGAAGAACAAGATGAAAGCTTTCCTACGATCAAAGGATCCTTTGGAATGGGACGTTGTAGAAAAAGGAATTACTCCTACCACCGCATCGCCTCTAAAAAGAGGAAAAGAAACCGATGAAACCAGCGGAATGTCTTAGAAGAAATAATCAAGAGACAAACACTCGATGCAAAAGCAATTTACTCCTTATATTGTGTTTTATCACCAACTGAATATAATAGAATATCTTCTTGTGGTACAGAAAAGAAGTTTGGGACAGATTGCATATCACTTATGAAGGAACAAACATTGAGTGAAGGAAACAAGAATCAACATTCTTCTCGGTCAATACGAAGCCTTCGAATGAAACCAGAGAATCAATATCTCGACATGTTTAGTCGTTTTACGTATATTGTGAATGGTCTTGAAAATCAAGGTCAACCAACTTCGATCCCATGAAGGTAAACAAGCTACCGCGTGGACTCTCCAGGATTGGAATCACATAAAGACTTCGATAAGAGAGACGCAGAGAATTATGCCACTATCCGTCGACGAGCTAATTGGAACTCTTCAGTCTTATGAAGTGGAACGGATCAATGAAGATGAAGATCCAAAAGGTAAGAAATCCATTGCATTAAAATCAAATGATGATTCCGATGATACAGATTCTCAAGAAGATATGGACAATGAGGAGCTTGCTCTCATGATAAGAAGATTCCGAAAACTGAATAGAAAATGAAGAAGGTTCAACTCAAAGAAACAAAGCTTTCAAAGACAAAGTAGACCAAGTCTCGTTGATGATGAGGAACCAAACAAAGACATAGTCTCGCTTTGAATGTAAGAAAAATGGACACATCGACCCAACTTGTCCTCTTCTGAAGAAAAAGAAAGGAAAAGCTGAAAAATTTCAAAAGCTCTCAAAGCCGAAACACTGGAGTGACACAAGAGTGTGAAGAAGGTGATAATGAATATGCCAATCTATGTCCGATGGCACAATCGACTCGACTCCGATCGACTCGCACAAAGGAATTTGAGGCAAGTAATTTTAAAATTCCTGTCAAAGTTTCTAAATATATTGATGAACTATGTTTTAGTCTTAAGACTTCTCTCAAAAGAATTTCCAAACTGAAAAAGGAAAACTCAGCTCTAAAACAAAAGGAAAATGTTTTAAAGAAAGAGTTAAAAGTCTAGACTTGTCTGTTTCTAATCTTAAAGAAAATGAAGACAATCTTTTAAAAGAAAATGTTTTTTTTTTTTAAAAACAGACTTATCAAATATATCAAAGAAATTTTCAATAGGGTCTGAAAACTTGAGAAAATTCTTTCAGACAAAGACCTTACTTCAATAAGTCCGGTCTAGGTATGACAAAGAAACAATTCCCTTGATTGATTTTCCTAAAGTGAAAGAAAGAATTAAGAAAAGACTCTCGAGTTAGGTTTACAAAAATCACTTCAAGAAAGTTTTTGTTAAATCTGTAGGTAGAAATGCTCTAAAATGTTCAAAATGCAACAAAGACGGATCACTTTGAAAAGAGTGTCCTATGGTTTGGAAACCTGTTAAGAAAATATGGGCTAATACGCTTATGTTACTAACACCAAAGGACCCAAGAAAGTTTGGGTACCAAAGAAAGCTTGAGATTTTTTTTTAAATGCAGTCACCGTCAAGAAAAAGGTAAAGTGGTATCTTGACAAAGGGATGCTCAAGACACATGACAGAGACTCAAAATGTTTCATAAAGCTTGCTCAAGTAAATGGTGGAAAAGTTTCATTTGGAGGAAACATCAAAGGAAGTATTGTGGGATTTGGAACTGTGAAAATTGGAAATCTCACAATAAGTAATGTTTCCTTAATGGAAGGACTCAATTACAATCTTCTCAGCATTAGTCAACCGTGTGATACTGGTTTCAAGATCTTCTTTCAAGAAGGAATATGTTCGAATCGCAAAGACTCTACTCGCTCTTTCATGGGTCGTAGACATGGAAACATCTATCTTCCGGATGTGAAACCAAATGAATCGCAATGTTTTATCTCAATTCAAGACGAAGCAAGCTTATGGCACAGAAAAGCTTGGTCATGTCAACATGAAGCAATTAGCCAAAATCTCAATAAAACAGCTTGTTCGAGGACTACCTGCATTACCTTATCAAAAGACCGATCCATGCACTCCATGTATTCTGGGAAAATAGGTAAGAAATTCATTTAAGCCAATAAATCATGTCTCTACTAATCATGTACTACAGTTGCTGCATATGGATCTCTTCGAACCAACCAGAACACAGAGTATTGGAGGTAAGAAATATTGCCTAGTAATTGTGGACGATTACTCCCGTTTACTTGGGTATATTTCTTGCAAGTAAGTCCGAAACCTTCTCGTATTTTGAAAAGTTTGCTAAAAAGGTTCAAAATGAAAAAGGATGTGTTATCTCTTGTATAAGAACAGATCATGGAGGTGAATTTGAAAATCAAGATTTTACAAAATTTTGTGATGAATCAAGGCTTTAATCATGTGTTCTCCTCTCCATATACTCCTCAAGCAAAATGGAGTTGTGGAAAGAAAGAACAGATCTCTTTAAGAAATGGCTAGAACTCTTTTAATAGAAAGCAAGATTTCTTCACAATTTTTGGGCTGAAGTCAGTTTCAACAGCTTGTTATATCATCAATAGAGTCTTCTTAAGACCTATTCTAGAGAAAACCCCTTATGAATTGTTCAAAGATAAGAAGCCTATTGTTTCATACTTTCATGTATTTGGTTGCAAATGTTTTATATTGAAAATGCAAAAGATCGAGTTGGTAAGTTTGAAGAAAGATCAGATGAAGGTATCTTCCTTGGATATTCTACATCAAGCAAAGCCTTCGAGTCTATAACAAGAAGAGCCGCCTGTGGAGGAGTCAATGAATGTCAAATTTCAAGACTCAACACAAGATGAATCAAGTCGACTCATCAAGAAGAGTCCGAACCTCGCTCCGCATCTTCCAAAGCTTACAACTCAAGAAGCATCTCAGACTGGAAAACCAGCATCAGGATGTTCGTGAAGATTCAAACAAAGAGAGAGATCATCAAACAGACAAATCAACAAGTAACTGGAAGCATAAGTCCAGTCATCCCAAAGATCTTATAATCGGCGAAATTAATGAAGGAATTCGCACCAGATCCAAAAGGCAAGAAGAGTCTAGTGCCGTAGGCTCTTGTTTCTGAAATTGAACCAAAAAGCATAGAAGAAGCTTTATCGATGAAAGCTGGATTGAAGCTATGCAAGAAGAGCTCAAATGGCAGTTCAAGATTAATGATGTCTGGGAATTGACATCCAAACCAAAAGGTAAAATTGTTATTGGAGCTAAATGGGTGTTCGAAACAAGATGAATGAGAAAGGAAAAGTCATACGAAACAAAGCAAGACTCGTGGCCAAGGGATATACGCAAGAAGAAGGAATAGACTATGATGAGACTTACGCTCCAAGAGCAAGGTTAGAAGCTATTCGACTATTACTTGCGTTTGCTTGTTATAAGAATTTCAGGTTATTCCAAATGGACGTCAAAAGCGCCTTCCTAAATGGATTTATCCATGAGGAAATTTATGTGGAACAACCACCAGGGTTTGAAGACCCAAAGAAGCCGACTCGCCTTTAGACCGAAAAGGCTTTGTATGGTTTAAAGCAAGCACCTCGAGCTTGGTACGACATTAAGTAAGTTTTAATACAAAATGGTTTTGTCAAAGGTAAAGTAGATACGACTTTATTTATCAAAAAGGAAATCAAAAGTTTCTTACTTGTTCAAATATATGTGGATGACATTATTTTCGGATCTTCAAATGAAAATATGTGCAAGAAATTTTCTAAGTCTATGCAGATGAATTTGAAATGAGTATGATGGGAGAGTTAACATTCTTTCTTGGTCTTCAAATAAAACAATTGAAGGAAGGAACTTTTATTTATCAAGAAAAATATGTTAATGATCTTGTCAAAAGATTTGGACTGAGAAGTGCAAAAAGACCGACATACCGATGTCAAGTTCTTTGAAGATAGACAAAGATGAAGAAGGGAAGAAAGTTTATCAAAAGTCAGTACAGAGCATCATTGGTTCACTTTTTATCTTATCGCTTCTAGACCTGACATCTTGTTAAGTGTTTGCATCTGTGCAAGGTTTCAATCAGATCCTAGAGAATCCCATCTCAGTGCTACGAAACGCATCATTAAATATGTGGCTTCATCATCAAGCATCGGTCTTTGGTATCCTAAGAATGGAGACTTTAATCTTCCGGGATATTCGACGCATATCCGACCGGTTGCGAATTGATAGAAAGAGCACTTCGGAACTTGCCGCTTGCTTGGAAGCAGACAAAGTGTCTTGGTTTTCAAGGAAACAAAGCACCGTGTCTCTTTCAACAACGTAGGCGCAGTATGTAGCCTTGGGAAGCCGTTGTTCACAAATTCTATGGATAAAACAACAGCTAAGAGACTTTGAAGTTGAAGACTCATGCACGGAGATTAATTGCGACAACACCAGCGCTATCAACCTCACCAAAATCCAATTCTCCACTCAAGAGCAAAGCATATAGAGATTCGACATCACTTTATTAGAGATCATGTTCAAAATGGAGATGTTTCAATTCAATTTGTTGACTCAAAGAATCAACTGGCTGATATATTCACAAAGCCATTGGAGAAAAATCAATTTGAGTCTATACGGTCCTGACTCAACATTCGAGGTATGAGGATATCAAAGTCTAAAGACTTTCGTACTCGTACTTTACAAGACTTTATCTAAAAGACAGCCTTGGTACGTCCGTCGACCGTAAGTCTTTCTCCCTTGAATCTCATCTTGAAAAGGTACGATCATCGACTCGTGTTTAAATTGTTGCTATATTTAATTGACGTAAATATTGCATCGCTTCATTCTCAAAAGGGAAGTTATTTTTGAAATAGCTATTTTTGCGAAAAAGACAAATTATTTTGAAAAGGCATATTTTTATTTCCTTTGTGACGGTTCGTTTACCCTTCTTTTAACCGATCGTGCACTGTCGATTCCTCTTCACTTTTCTCTCAAAAAAACCCTAGAAAGCATCGATCCTCGATTCCCGTTTGCCTTCTTCGTTCAATCCTCAAAAAGTTGTCATCTTTCCTGGGAAAGTCAAGCAAGGAATCTTCCAAAAACTGAGAAAGATGTCATCTTCAAGAAAGTCCTCAAGAATCGCAAGTAGGGGACCACGGCGGATGAGTGAGGGGCCTACGCACTTCGATCTTACTGAAGATGAAGTGACTCCAGATCAGCAAGCGAGCCCACAACATTCTCAACAGCGTCATTCTCCTCCATCTAGTCCTCAAGGAGTTGATCATCAACAACAGGAAGAAATCATCGAGGATGCACTCGTAAGAGTTCAAAAGCCCGCTTATATTTACCAGCTTATATCGTGCCCTAAAAGGAATTCGTACTCCTTTGAGATACATTGATGATTTTCTTAAAGACAAAGGACATGGGAACGAATATATCTTTCTAAAAAAAATGGAAAGTTTGGGAATTGCTCGAAAAGGGGTGGCTGAGGAAACCTTTGCAAATATCCCAAGTGATCCTCGTGACTCGGAGGCCGAATCCCGTAGATGGGAATGATGATGATAAATTATACAATAATTTCAACCGAAAATGGGTGTTGCGGTTGAAAATCAAGGAAAAAGGGAGATTTGTTCAGATCAAAGGAGCAAAAGGATATGTACTTGAAATTGCTGAAGCGTGGGGTAATAAACCCTAGGAGTGTGGATTTTAATTTTCTGGATGCAGTGAATGTGAACTTGAGGGAAAAGTTCAGTTATCTTCAACTTGAAAAGTTCCCGCTCTGACTCTACAGAGGCATATGCTGAATTAACTGCATATTTCTATTCAAATCTAAGCTTTTTGGATGCGAATAGATTCTCTTTCAACGTAAAAGACCAAGACTATGTTGTGGATATGAATATGCTGGCAGATGTGTTAGAAGTCGAAAGAGGAAGATATCAAACAATCAAAGTTTCCATTGCTCGGGCCACACTTGAACTAGTGAATGACAGGAGAACATGAAAAGATCACCTACTTAAGGATGGGTGCATTCAACATCTTGCTTCACAAGATTGTGATTAATTGCCTCCGACCGAAATCAACTTCCAAGACTGATGTCTCAAGTTCAGAGGCCAAGCTGATGTATGCCATTCTTTTTGGAAAAAGGTTTTCTCTCCCTCACACTGTGATGTTTCACATGTATAGAGCAATGATGAAGGATAGAGGTCAACTCCCTTATCCAAGCCTTGTTACGAAGTTATTCAGACATCTCAATATTCAGCCTCCACAAATCTTTTGTGTTCGACCATGCGATCATATGGTGGTAGGTCTGAAAATGGTGACCAAAATGCGTCTGAAAGAACTGAGCAAGGAGTTGGAGAAATTCAAGGAGAAGACTCCTGCAAAATCTCATCAAATATCTTCTGCAGCTAAAAGAAAAGGGAAGGAGCCCATGGTTGCTCCATCCAAGAGAAGAAGAGCTCTCCTCGTTGAGGCTGAAGATGATGAGGAAGACATCACCATCTCTGCATTGGCCTTGAAGAATTTAAGTCGTCCTGTTCCACAGCAAGATTCGGAACAAATGACAAAAGAAGCAGAGGAGAAGGAAGCAGAAGAATTAGAAGCTGAAAAAGAAACAGAGGAGGAAAGACCAGAAGAAGAAAGAAGAGAAGAAGAAAGAAGAGTAGAAGGAGAACATGAGGAACACTCTTCTCCACCTGTAGGCATGAAAACAGGGGGAGATCAGGAGAAATGAGTAAAGTCTTCATGTCCTTATGCAAGTGAAGGAGTCGGGCCGCTCACCAGCAGGACCTGCAGGATGTTTATGCATCTCGCCCGTAAGAAGGTCATGAAGTTTCATCGCCAAACCTGCAAGATTATGCTGATCTACCATCGTTTGCATTTACTCCATCGATCGAGCCGAAGCAAGTACTCAAACCGATAATGGAGCAGATTTTCGCGAGAATCATGGATATTCTCTTGGAGATGCGAGGTCAAATTTATGCCTTGGGATGCGAAGTTCAAAGCTTGAAGAATGAAGGTCAAGCTTCTTCCTGTTCATTGAATGATAAAATGTAAGCCCTCTCTATTCAGAATCAGTCCAATGCCAAAAGTGAGGAGATTGCACAACTTAAGGAAGACTTTAAAAGGCTGGAAGGCATCGTTCAGTCTATGGAAGATTTCCAGCTTGTCTGCGTTCCCAATCAATCTTAACTTCATCTCATCCTTTTTAATGATGACAAAAAGGGGGAGAGATGCAAGATTTGATCAAAAACTTTTTATTCATTAAACTTTTTGTTTGTTGGATTGTTTTGAGGTTTGTGGTTTGAACCTGTTTGACTTTGTTTTGTGTCTGGATAAGAACTGAACTAGACTTGGACTTGACTGCTTCTATTAACCAATATTGATATCTTATGAATGGCTTCATCATATACTGGACTAACCTATTTTCTGTGGTTGCAGATTCTAGTGTTATTCTGTTAGCCATTTATCTCTATAAGATATGCATATGTGTTTGAGGAATGTTTTGCAGGTCAAAGATATCCAAATCTGCAAGAAAGTTTTGTCACCATAAAAAAGGGGGAGATTGTTGGAGAAATCTTTTTGAAGTGTTTTGAAGTTGACAAAACGTTTCTATCGCTAGTCTCGAAGGCTTGCAGACTCGCTATTTAAAGTCCAAGACCTTCGGACAGCCGCACTCAAGACTCAAAGTCTATCCTCATTGACAGCTCTAATCCGTTGAAGAAAGGTTATCCGAACTCGGATGTTTCGTTAAGGATTTGACCTTATCAACTGGAGAAGATCTCGTTGCTTGGAGAAGACATAACGGAGTTCTTTGATTGATCGAAGATTGACTCGATAAATTGAAGATCCGGTGATTGCCTAAATATTATTGGAAGGTTCTCGCTTTATGGAAACCGAGATCCCGATTGTATGGGCGAACAGATTGATGGGCTATCAACACGTTCCTTTAATAGCTTGAACAATCTTCCTAATTGATTCCGTCCAACGGGTAGATTGGAGGAATTCCTTTGGTAAGTGCCAACGGGTATGATGGCATAAAGGAGTATATAAGGAAGACTGTCTTAGTTGTTCAAGGTGTGCGCGATAGAAGAATTCCAAAGTCTGAAGCTCCTATTTGTTTTAGATAAATCCTTTGAGCGAATACTTGTATACAAAAGAGAGTCGATATTTGTGAGAGACCTTGAGGAAGTGTGGTAGAACGTCTACACCGTGGAATCAAGGCAAAGCTGTGCTGTAACTTCTCTTTGATCATAGTGAAATCCAGCCGGTGGGCCGTTAGTGAAGAGTGGACGTAGGCTTGGAATAAGCCGAACCACTATAAATCCTGTGTTCAATTTTCTCTTCCTCATTCTCTCTACCTCGATCGTATTTCATTTTGTTAATTAAGAGAGAATTTACTTCTATCATATGCTAAGAATCGCTTCCGTATTTCAATAAATTGTTTATGCACCTATTCACCCTCCTCTAGGTACTCATACTAGCAATATCAACCCTTACCTTCATTTCTTCACATCTTCTTCTTTTGTTTTTTTGTCTTCGTTTCTTTCCAACGAAGAAGACAAATCTTAAGTAAAGCCACATTTTCATTATTAAGACACTCGTGTGTAACGCGAGGGCCTCGATTCTTCATTAGCTTTTCCTAGGTTTGCCATACACTTTGATTCACACTCCCATTCAATCGATGTTAGTTTCATTCAAATTGAGAGAGAGAGAGAGAGAGAGGGGGGGAGGGAGGGAGGGCACATACCTTTAGAACTTAGGGAGACAGGATCTTGCTCCATCAATAGAGAATTTGGGTTCTCCAAACAAGAGGGGACAAAGAACGTAAAAGATGAAGAGCGGAAAAGAAGAACGTGAAGAGCTTGGGGTTTTGTTTTTTTAGGCTTTGTTAATTTCTATCTATAATTTTTTGGGACAAAATTGTCCATATTCTGGTCACTAGAAATGTCACCGCTCCCGATCGGTGAACATTTTGGCCGGCCGCCGGCGGATTCAAAGTTCTTATTTGAAACTTGTTAGCTACTTTGGATTCTTATTTGAAACAACAGTCACTTCGGGTTTTTATTTAAAAAAGTAGGCTTATTTTGGGTCATTATTTGAGATTTCCCTAAAATTTTTAATAATTACCAATATAGTTGTTGATAACTAATTTGTGTTTTCAAGTTTAGAAAAAAAATTAAATTAAAAAAATTAAAAAATTAAAAATTAATTCAAAGAAAAGAGAAAATAAAAGAAACATGGAAGGGGCGGGTCGGGTCGGGTCGGGCCGGGCCAAGGCCGCCCGGCCCGTCTTTTCTTTCCTTCCCCGCGCGGCTCGGCCCCAGCCCAGTCTCCCTCCTCCACGCCATCTTCGCGCCGAAACCCCGCAGGAAAAGAAGAGAAAAGGCAAAAGCACAGAAAAGACAAAAGGAGCAGAAAGCAAAAACCAGAACGGCGGAACAAAAAAAGAGGAGAAAAACAGGGAGGGAAGCCGAGGAGAACAGAGAGAACGGAGGGGGAACCGAGAGGGAGAGAGAGAGAGAGAGAGTCCGAGAGGGAGGAGGCCTTCGGCGCCCGCCGCACCCGAACCCCTTCCGACGACTCCCGGCCGCGCTCGAGCCCGCCCCGCAACTCCCGCTTCTCCCGCATCAAGTCTCCGGTGGGTCACGTTCCTTCTTTTCATTTCCCGAGGATCTCGGCTCGGAGGCATGTAATGTAAGGAGCTCGCCTCCCTTCGCCGCCGATCCGGTTAGGGCCACCTCCGCGACCGAGCTTCCGCCTCCTTTCCCGTCCGATGCTTTGTTTGCACCCGCCTCGCCCAACCGAGACCGGGACATTTCGTTCTCCGTTTTCGCCGTGTTGAATGCAAATAGTTTGTCTTTGAGTTGTTGGCCTCGAGTGTTGCTTGTGCGCCGTGTATTGATTTTGACTAGAAACCGTGTCTTGAATCGTCCGTGGCAACCCTTTCTGACGCACTCCAAGTGCTTGATGAAATGCCCGAACCAGATTAGCATCGTCTTCTTTCATTCTTGGTCCGTTTCGAGAGTATTTTGGTCACTAGACGTGGCTTTGTTAATGTTTTCGTGCCGTTCGTTGACACCTAATTTTTGCCCAAATTATTGCATATAGATTATCTAGGTATTTAAAATGGAAGATGTTTTCCCTAAAAGAAAAATTAAAAAAAAAAGATAAAAGATTAAAAAAAATTAAAAAAGATTAAAAGAAAAGAAAAGAAAAAAGGTTGGGGCCAATGATCTAAATGTGACAAGCCAAGCTCAGGAGGTCAGATTGGAATTCAAATGGCAAGTTGGGGCCAAAATGCAATTTCCAAAAGTCGAGGGACCAATTCGTAAATTTTGCAAAATTTGCGCCCGAGCCCTTAAATCATCATCTTGGTCATCAATTAAGTTGAAATTGAATTTGGGCCAACTCTAATCAATCAAATCGAGCGAAAAAGACCAAATTTGCCTTGAGTTGGGTATTATATTTTCGGATAAGAAAATGGCTAAGTATGAGGGACTTTCTTGCAAAATTGGGTGGGCACAATTGCAAAATCTGGTTGAGATCTTAAATACTATACATTTACTTGCTAATTGATCAAAACCGCAGCCAAATTAATGGATTAAAGCACTCAAACTAGTTACCAAAACCCAGCCCATGATTAGGTCTTAATTCGGAGCTGCTAAGTAGGCATATTGGTGGCCCCACCATATCCTCCTCACCTGCCCAGCCAGCCCGATCTCTGCACGTGATGGAATAACATCATTGGTACTGCAAGTGGACAAGCATTGGTCAGAGATAAGCTTCTGCAGGCACGGGAAAATCGCACCAAATCCGGACACTCAACAGCTGCGAAATTTGAAAATTTTGGCTAAGTCAGAAAGTGGGTGAGCTGGGTCAGTTGACAGGCTTGGTAGGTGGACAAAAGGCCGACCAAAAATTCCATAATTTGGGGGATAATATCACGGAAGCAAGGTCTTTCGATGTAGGAGAGAGAGGAGACGAGAGGGGGAAGAGAGAGTTCGCGGTCGTCCCCCAAAGAGGCCCTCAGAAGCAACTCCAGCAAAGAAAACCCAAAAATTCCAGATCAACCTTTTGAGAGAAAAGTGAGATTTTCACAACCCTTCGGTCAAAATCAGCCAAAACCTTCAACTAGAGAGTGAAACTCCACTCAAATATCTTTCCATCCATAGGTCGCACGTCCTAAATGGAGATCGGGAAGGCCTCCTAAACCCCCCCGAAAAACACCCTCCAGGCGGGCCAGGAAACACTGAAAATTTTCTAAGTGTTGAGCCTAGTTGGTCATGAGTGGAGAAAAGGCAGTGTTTTTGAGAAATTTTAGAAACAAATGAGGAAAATATTGACCTCTACCCCAAACTAGAATACATATAGTTTGTCTTGGTGTCAATTTTTCCAACAAAATACATCTTGAAGTCTAATTTTAGAGGTCAACGAAAACCTTCGTTATCAGGTCTTCTTTTCTGCAGATCTCATTTCCAGTTGAAGAAGCCAACTTCCACGTGCTTCCAGAGGACAATTTCTCGGTTTCCTTGGCCAAGAACCACTTTAAAAGGAAACTAGGAAGTAAGGTAAGCATCCTAGATGTACGTATTTTCGAGTTTGAGCATGTTTTGATCATGAAAATCAAGAGGCAAACCAGCCCGGAAAACTGATTTCTGAGGCTGAAATTTTTCTAAGTGTTTGAAATCTCTTCAAGAGTTTTGCACGTGTGCTTCTTGGAGAGGTCGTTTTGATGTTTTTCGATGAGTCATTCTCTATGATGTTTCTTGCATTTGAAAGCCCATGTTACCTACTTTCACGTGGATTAAGTATCATTTCCTTAGATCTCGTATGTGATGAGTGTTGGGGCTTGAATATGGGCATGTAACCTGTTTACTTGACTTGGGTTCAAACCCAGATTTGCAAAATCAGCTCAAACCCGTGCATTTGAGGACGATTTTAGCTTGGTTCTAGTGTGTTTTTAGCTATGATTTCTATCTAATCTTGTTCTTTGCATGTGTTAGTATAATCTTGATACTTTAGTTCCACATGAGATTGCTTATGAGTGGAGATTGAAGGCTGCAAACATGGCTCGAGGAGGCTATTGAGGCTAGTTTAATGCGCACCAAATGTTCGACAAAATGCCCAAACTAAGCTTCGATCTTGAAACGGTCGATTTGAGCTTGATTATTGTGATATTCATGTGCTGTGTTACTCCATGTTAGCATAGATCGGCTTAAAGACTTTATTATTTTTAAAAAATAATAATAATTAAAAAAAGAGAAAAATATGAAATTTTCAAAAATATCAAAAAAATGTTAGATAGTATCAAATTAGGATAGAAATGACATATATGAAATTTTCCTAATTTTAAAAGGTCATTTTCCTAATTTAATGCTATTTTTGGTATTTTATAACCATTTTTGTAAATAATCCATCTTGCGTAGATTAAAACTATTTAAAGTAATTTCATGCACATAGAGCAATTTTATGCATATTTGAATTCTCATTTTGCTCATGGGGTCCTGTCCCGGGCGTGATAACAAGGCCATGTAATATTATTTGCCCGACTTGTATCGGGTTTATATTTTCCGCGTTTATTTTCAAGTCATTTCAATTTCTTGGATGTTTACTTACGCGCCGTTTCATTAATTTGAATGTAAATTTCTCTTCTAAATTATGTTAGGATTAGTCTAGATATTAAAAGAAAAAAAAACTACAAAAACATTTGCATGGACACTTAGTGGTTTCATAAAAATTATAATTGGTAATCAAGATTGTGTGGCCATTTAGATAAACAACTTTCCAAGTTAGTGGTACCGCAAGGGCGTTAATAGAAACATTGGCGTAAACAAGTCCCCGTTCCTAGAAATCTCTGGTTGCGTAGGAATCAAGACAACACTCCCGTGTCTTGATTGGTTTCTAGCCGACCCCAATGGGCTAGTGGCGACTCCTAGAATTACATAGGTTGTTAAGAATTAAAAATCAAAATCCAATGTTGCGCGAGGTATGGGCTTGGGAGAGCCCGCGCCTAATCTAGGGCCATCGGTCCGCCTCTTTAGGCAAATACCCCTAAACCTTTCTTCTTTTTCCCCGGACGGAAAAAAGGAGGTCGTGACATCTATTACTTGGCATGTCGTTTCTCAGTGTTTGTTGCGTATTCATTGTCTGGACACTGAACATAGGCATTTCAGCGGGTAGATACGTTCAAGGCAATGGCCAAGAGTGCGGCGGTGGCATTGTTCGGATGACCGGAATTAGCCTATGATGGAGGACCAGGGGTGGATGTAAGATTGATTCACTGTGAAGCACAGCGTTCGAGTTCTAGTGCTTGGTTCTGAGTCACGATAAAAATCCTTCAAATATCGTGCTCCCTGATCTGCTTCGGTGGAAAGATGGCCGTGAATGGTAGTGGACAGGGCTGGGGGTAGACGGGCATAGTTTGCAAGAAGTTTAATTATTTTGATTAAGTTTAGTTTGTTTTAATGCTTTGAATCGTTAAATTTTTTCTTTTTAGTTATTAGAGAAGTAGGTTTGGTGTATTCTGGCCTTCGGGACCTTCTGTCTCGTTGGATGAAGATGAAGATGATGCTGAGTTGGAGGAGTGTCAGGGAAGGGGACGAAGTAAAGAAAATACGAATAAAGAGTAAAATGGGAAAAAGCAAAACCGAAAGAAAAAAAAAATAGAAAACTATAAAATGGCAAAAGTTGGCTTCGGGAAGGACCCTCGAGCAGAATGCGCAGGGAAAAGGATGAAGTGAGAAAAAGACCGAAAAAAAAAAAAAGAATTACAAAAATCACTAAAAAATTTAAAGTATTAAAAATATTAAAAAATATAATTAATTAAAAATAAATTTTAGAAAATTAAGGAAAATTCAAAAATTCACAGAAAATTCCAAAATTCAGAAAAGTCTAAAAATATCAATAGTAATTAGTCAAACACCCAAAAAAAAAAAAAAAACAAAAAGATTAAAAAAATTCATCAAAAGATTTTGGAAAATTCAAAAATTTAATTTTTCCGAAAAATCCAAAATAAATCTTCAAAAAGGTATCTCTTGGTTTATTTTCTCTTAAAAGAATGTACGTCTTTCAATTTAGAATCCTGCTAAAAAATGTTCTAGTTGTCCTTAAAGACGAATACCCTTAATTGTGCAATTTTGGTATGTTGATTTTGGCTTCCATTTACTCTAGTTAAGATTAGTATTTATCTTTTTTTTTTTATGTTAAATTTTTGCTCTCCCATGCAATTTATTTAAATGCTTTCCTTAGTTGCTAATTGTTATTTTAATGATCGCATAACCATATGATCACCTTGCGTGTTAGTGAATTGATCTAAAATCAATCCAGATTACTTGACAAAAATATCATTTTTTTAAAATGAACAATATTAGGTACCGAAATGGCACCAATTGATAAATTAGTGTAATCAAGTTCTCGAATCTAGATTCTCTTGTTGCATAGGAAGTGAGGTGTACTCTCGTGTCTCACTTGGTTTCTAACCGACCCCAATAGGTTAATGGCGACTCATTTTTACAAAATTCTTAAAAAATACCCCAACGTCACGCGAGTTATATGTTCTTGGGAGAGCCTATGCCTAATCATGGGCGTTAGGCTCACATTTTACGCAATATCCCTAAACCTATGTTCCCTCCCTCTAGGGGTAGGTTGCGACAATAGTTTATTGGGCCAAATTTGGCTGAAAATTGCTGATATAGGCTTTAGTCGTTTTATAATATGTGTTGTCACCACATATATGTACTTTTTTAATTCTTCGTAAGTTTTTCAATTTTAATTTTTTAGCAAATATTTTTTTTTTTTTGTTAATTTATTATTTTAATTAGATGTAGAATTTTATCAAAGTAACATATTTTATAAAAATTTTAAGGTGGATTAAATGGGTGGGTATGAGTCTTAATAGCTTGGGTTAAATATAGTAATATGAATTGAGTTGAGTTTGGGTAGAGTCTAGTACGGGTCGCTAAAATTGTTTTGAATTTTTAATCTCTAACCCTTTAACCATTTGCCAATTATAGAGTTTTCTATTTTTTTTTTCCTTTTTTCTTCCTTTCTTTTTTTCCCTTTTGCTTGTGGCTAGTACTTGACTGTGATGAGTGACCAGCTACAAGTGAGAGTCGACAAGGGCGTCAAGGCTTGATCCCCATTAGGAGTGTGCAACTAGACTGGATATACCCAAGAATCGAACCAGCCCACCCAGAAAACAGGGTCGGGAACCAGTTTCCGTTGAAACCGATTCCCAAATTTTGGAATCGGTTTAAATCGGTCCGGGAACTGGGTTCAATTGATTACCCACTTAGGAATCGGTTCCCGAACCAGTTTTGGAACCGGTTTTGTAAGTATAGCTCCAAAATCCTATTTTTTCCCCTTATTTCTATTCTTACTCCTGCAATCACACGATGTTTTTCCTCTTATCTCTCTCAAACACGCACAACACTCCTTATTTATTGTTCCTCTTCCTCACTTGCTTCCCTCCCTCATTGGCTCCCTCACGCACCATCCGACAGACAAACGGTGTTCATTGCCACCAAATTCTTGTGTACCGTGTGGATTGGCTCGCCTAATTTCTCTTTTGTAGGATGATTTATGTTTGCATAAATGAGTAGTTTCATGTAGTAGTTGTGGGAATAAAACTAATATTAGACTTATGTTTGTTGCTAATTCTTTATCTTATGATTTTATTTATTATAATTAGCCATGTGGATCCTTAATTTTTCATTTAGTCAAAAAGTTCATGTATTTATTTATTACAAATGCTTAATATTTCAATACAAATTAAGAGAATTATGTTATTTTCTTGCGTATTAATATAAAATTGGAAGACGTATAGAATATCGGAAAATTGCAAAACAGGTTCCAATGGAAACATGGTTGACCATAGAACAAGATTGGAAAAATAGGATGGGTCGAGTAAAGGGTCCAATACAAATTGGGTTGAGTATAGGGTCCAAAAAAGGAAACCGGTTATAACATGGTTGGGTACAAGATCCAGGTCTAGACCCTACCCACTCTGAACCCGATCACCTCTAATCCCCATTGCTTAGGCAAGGTCAAGCAACCCTTGCTTGTGGACAATCACCAACCATGGCTGTGTACAAGCCATAGACAAAAGGAAAAGAAAACGGAAAAAGGGACAAAAAAAATGAAGAAAAGGAAAAATAAAAAAATTATAAAATGCAAAAATTGTCCACACAGCTATTCTACGTAAGATGGCTAGCATCCACATTAATAATATATAGAAAAAAATGGTTGTAAGGACTAAATTTACATAATTAAAAGATTTATAACTAAATTGATCATTGTATAATAGATTCATAACTTTTTAAATAAATTTTCCACTCTTCTCCAATCAAGTTATTAACTAGTTTTGCTTCACCAACTATTATTTGCATTAGCTGTTAACTTATTTTTCATTGCCATGTATATTTTGTTATTTCGGAAAAAGAAATAAATGTTAATTCATGGTCATGAAGTTTCAAACTCTTACTCAACAAGATGTTGATATTCCCTATCGCAACCAAATTTTTCGGGTGTGAACCATCTAAATTTGGCTAATGGATTCTTAAGCCTAGACTTAACTCGGGCTCTCCCAAGCCCATACCAATTCGCGACTTAGGTTCAAGTTCTTAACATACAATTGATTTTCAATTAAGAGTCGCCACTAATCTATTTTTGGTGGGTCGATTAGAAACTCAAATACTTTACTCCTACAAACCAAAGATTTGGGTATGGGAACTTGGTTATGCTAGATTTCTCTAACGCCATTTCGGTACCATTTCTTTTTATTTTCAAAAATGTTTTTGAATGCAGCTTAGATTGATTTTAAATCTATTTCCCTAACATGTGAGGCGATCATGCAGGTGCGCAAACCACCAATTTAACACCCAAGTAAAGTAATAAATAAAATGCTGGACTTACCTCATGGCAACGAAAGCATTTGCAATGTTGAATTAGAATCAACATCGATAGTTCTAGATATTATTTCTAATTAACATGCAATTTATTTATTTTTTTCCGTTTTCACTTAATTAATGAAAATCATGCAATATTAACTAAGTGACCTAATTCTAATGACATGCAATTTCTAATTAAATGGACCTAGCAACAATCACTAAATGGCATGCGTTTCATGAATCTAATCCTAATGACAGGCACATGGCATTTTTTCTTTTTTCTAAAACATGCAATTTATCCTAGAAAATAAAACTAATTTATTCTAAGACATTTTTGTATTTTTTTTAATGATATTCGGAATTAGAAAAATGTGAAAATTATCTAGCTAAATTAAGATTCTATCTAACTTATATTAAGGATTAGTTCAAGCTAAACCCTAATTTAAACCAGGACATTATCTTAACATATCAATATCTAACCTAAGATGCAGTCTATCTAAATCAATCTAAATTTAAAATGAAATATGCAATTTTTCAAATGTGCAATGACATACAAAGGATGCCATAATTCTACACGACATATGCATGATGATTTTTGTTGTTTTTTTTTTTTATTAATTTCGAAATAAAAATGTCAAATAATTAAACATGCAATTTAAGCTAGTGAAACAAAAATCTAACATCCTAAATTTATGTTTTTTTATTTTTTATTTCAACAATTCATGATAAATAAAATGCTTAATCTAAATATGCAAATAATCCTAAAGTATGCAACATTCTAAATTAAACACATTTCAAGATAAATAAAGCAATCAATACAAAACATATCATTCAAAATCATCAAAAATATCACACATCGTGATCAATGGGTAATATTTCACTGATAAAATCGATAAATTGATCTTAAGTCTTAAAGATCAAAATATCAATTTTATTCCCACTTGATTAATTATTTCATCTAAAGCCTTATAGATAAATAAAAAATCCCAGCTCGGTTGCAAATCAAGCAATAAATCCTAACTGGAAGTATGCTTATCATTCAAATATGCACGTAAGATATTGAAAGGCATGCATTAGGCAATAGAATATCCAAATCAAATTTATATAAGATAATTACCCAATTCCGCAAATAATATTACCAAATTTAAACCGAATGGAATTCGCTTGACAAATGAGCGGAAAAGGGTTGCGGCACTCGATGGTGGAGGTTGGTGAGCATGCGGGTGGGTCACAGCCAACGAACCTGTGAAAATAGAAACTTTCAACAAATCAGCTTGAAGAGAATATCAACGCTGGCTCGAGCTTGGCGTCAATGTCGAGGGGCAACTCGCGGTTTGGGACCGCGAACCGTGGTGGATTGCCATTCTCAGTGGGTGGCCAGCACTAGGGACTCAGTGTGAGGTGGTCGGCAGTCGGCGGTATACATGGTGGACCGCACTGTCCATAGTCGCCACGCACCCGAATTCTTCGTGATCTCATCGCCAAAAAAACCATTCTTTTGCTTGCATGAAACAAAATCAGAAAGCCCACAATGTTATAGTAAAATCTGGACAAAACTTAAAAAAGAAACAAATCCATCACTCAGAATTATTCAAGCGAGATTATAATCATTCTTTTGACCGTGGACTTCAAGTTCGCAAGCGGTGGCCGCAAAAATACCACGAGATATTCGCATTATTCGGGAGATTTTGGCCTTGCTGGACCTCGGCGTAAACTTCACACTAGATGGAATCCGCAGGAGTCTTCGTTCACTCTAAACCAGAGTGACGGGGGTTCAAGCATCCCTAGGGTATGCTGGTTCGTGATACAGTAGAAGCGGCAGATCGTGGATCATCGAGGGTGTGATGACTGTTCGGGTGATTGATGCAAGGAGAAAACACGGTCTCGTTGGGGGAGCAACGAGTCAAACGGTAGTCGAGCACGAGGAAGGCAGCAACTCCATCAGCGTCTCAGTTAGGCGGGACTCGTTAAGGCTTGGTCACGACAGCAGGAGGGCAGCACCATATCAACATCTTATCACGGTAGCAGTGAGGTCACAGCAGCAAGTCTGTCGTTACCGCTAGGGGCGAAGCGGCAAGGACGTTGCAGCGATGGCAACTCAGATGGCTCGGGCACAGCACCGCGGCGACAAGGGACCTTGCGCAACGTGGAGTCTCCTTGGTTTGGCTTAGAGAGGACTCCCTCTCTCTTTTCTTTCTCTTGCTCTCGGGCTGCCGTTCCTTTTTTCCAATTGTGGCCAGGTATTCAACGTGTGGCCTCCTTGAAACCCTACGCGAAAAACCTTTTTATAGGCTAAAGATTAGGGTTTTAATTTCCTTTTCAAATCAACATCGAAAAACCTTTTTATAGGCTAAAGATTAGGGTTTTAATTTCCTTTTCAAATCAACATCCATGATTTCTTTTTCGCACGCAATATCACTTTTTATATTTTTCACATCTCCTGATTTTATCACATAAAGATAAAATTGCAACCTGATTTTCTTAAATTCCAAAAGTTCACCATAATATCATTTCAAATATCCATTTAGGTAATTTTTTTCATTAAAAGAAAATGGGTTCGGGCCAATTTGCTTGCTTCGTGGACTTAATCCGGCCTATCAAATTAAAACTCAGAACCACTAATTCGAACCCACCCGTCACCGGTCCAATAAAAAAATGCAAAATATGCAAATTAAAATAAATGCACCTAAATCTACATGCTATGCAATTCATATTTTTTCCTTAGGGATAAAATTACCCTATAATTTTTAATACAATAAATGACTAAACGGGTCGCCAAAATTTAGGTGTCAACATTCCCTTTATTTCGTAGATCCATTCTTAAGTGGCGTACATCATTGGAAATCGACTATGGGCATGGTGCTAACCAAGATTGGCTATATGCCATAAAAGAGACTGGCTTTCTATGCTCTCTAACAGGTCAGATTATCTCCGGGAGAGACGCCAAATTGGTTACAATAATCAGTGTAATACTGGCCCCGAGCTTGGACGGCGCCCGAGTTTCCGCCGCCGCACTCTCCTCCATTGATGGCTTTAATTGTGGCGCCGAAGCCTTGACCGGAAGTAATAACGGAGTGGACGTTCTTCATCCAAAACCAGAAGGCAGTCTTAAAGGATACGGCGACGTCGTTGGCGACGGTTTCGGGAGTGTTGAGGCCATCGAACCCGATGCTTTCTCCTGCGGGTCCGTAGTTGTAGTTCCAGGATATTTGGAGGGGACCGCGGCCATAGTAGCCTTTGTTGGGGTTGCATGGATACTGGGTGTTCGATTCTTGGCAGTAATCTTTCGAGGGACCATCGATCTCTTCAATGTAGCAAAAATCTGTACCCAGGAAGATCAATTGTCATTTCTGAAGCAAAGCAGATCGTATGTTCTAGCATATGTCTCCTGGAAGTCATAGTAAATAAAACTCATGGCAAAGAGCAAACATGGCAAGTATAGACTAAAGGACTTCAAACATTGTGTTGAGGTTCTTACGTCCGGTCTCGTGCGTCACATGAGCGAAGAAAGCAGCAATCTCGCGCTTGGAGTCGTCAGCGGACCCGACTGTGCCAAATTCAGGGTAACCCCCGGCAGCATCAAGGAAAGCTTGCCTAGTGTAGAAGCTCTTCCCTGCGCAACCTGCGTCAGCCTGGCCAATTATCGAATTAAAGAAGCTATCCGTCACCACGTCTGCCACTGAAACCCCGCTGCTCGGGGTGGTGGGTGTGGATGACGAGTAACACGGCCCGGATTGACAACCGGTCCCACAGTACTGCTCTCCAGTACCGCAATACCCATACTGGCTGCAACACAGGTCGGCGGCACAGCCACAATTTTGACCGAAGACGTACGCCGGCGAGAATCCGGCAATGAGGCCGGACACGACCAGAATGTTGAGAAGAGCTCTCGCTATGTTGTATGATTTGGCCATTGTGGATTTGGGTGTGAGGGATGTTGGACATGCAGTGAGAGGTATTTATTGGAATAAAGGTGAAAGAATGTAGACACAGTTGATTTGAGGTTGCTACGCTCTGAAGAGTCAGCTTTGAAAATTCAAGATCTTGATTGGAAGGAGAACGTGTCGTGTGCGTTGGGAAGCGTCGACTTTGACCCTGCGAAGAGACTTCGTGAGATCTATGTTCCTATCAAAAAATCAAAAAAAGAAAATCGTGTACGTGTGCGTTGGGAAGCGTCGACTTTGACCCTGCGAAGAGACTTCGTGAGATCTATGTTCCTATCAAAAAAATCAAAAAAAGAAAATCGTACACTTACTAAGATTAGTTTACCGAACTAATATATCTCTTGAAATGGTGAATATGACTCGTTTATAATCTGTCGCATCGCATCATTTAATTAATTAATTTTATAAACCAATCTTACTAGGTTTAACGCTGCTCAGAAGGAAAAGGAAAGAGCGTACAGATTTGTTTACCGACGTACGTCGAGTCTTTTGCCGGTCATTGCAAGTGGGGCTAATTCCATACCATCATTTTCATAGAGTCAGTCAATGATAGGATGCGAATAATTGCGGAGGAGGAGTTGGAATGCCCAGTGGGGCACTCCATGCCAAGTCAACATGACTGTTTGATCAGCTCTTTCATTCATGTGCGTAATGTCATCGACTGTCGATTTAGTTCGAGAAATCATACTTGTATGTACTAAGCCAGGGCCATCCTTATCATTTGAGATGAGAATACATTGGAGAATCGAACTTGTAATCAATGTTTTTGGACCATTCGACTAACCACCGCAACTGTGGATCGTTGGCTTAGTAGAAATATAGTTGTGTGTACATTTCATGTCAAATTAAATAGAATGCAAAATTGATGTATTTTGTAACTTTTTCCTCATCTCAATGAACAATTCTTGCAGTCTTCTTCAATTTTATCGCTGAAATGATTCATAACTTGAACATTCTTGAGAAATTTGTTCGACTGACGAATCTGAAACTTCCTTGTCTAAGTACGAGTCGAACACTAAGTGATCCTGAGATTCTTCATGCTCTTGAAGCTGATGAGCCTCCTTTCGAAATTGCCGAATTGGACCGGACTTTTATCTCACATGCCAAAAGCAACAGAGGATTAAGCACTTTTACCCAACCAGCTTCCGACCTGATTCTGAAATGACAACATTAGTATGTGCTGCTAAACGAAAAATCGACTTCTCAAGCTTGTCGAGGTCAAAGACTAGAGCCAGTGCGGCCGAATAACTACCTTGAAAGACCAAAGATAAAAGCCTCTTGACCGTTCTAAGAACCCCAAGTAATGTACAAGCTCTCTATTTCACCATGGATAGACATTTCTTGCTTTTGCAAGCAATAAAATAAGTAAAGAAGATTATATTATATCTATATTGCATGACAGAGAGAGAGGTCGCAATTATGACAATACACCTAACATAATTTCGCATTATTCGTATAAGTTTATTCCGTTCAATTTGGACCATGGAATTCCAAACTTTGGTGATACGCTCCCACCAATCACGTTCCCTGCCATGAATTTGTCAATTAGGCATAGGAATGCGAAATGCCTAAATCGTTTTCGCTGTCGTTCAAATTCAAAGACAGCCCCTTGGGGTTGAAATGTAATGTTAACGTTTAGACCACAACAGCTTCGCACTTCGTAGTTGCTGGCGCAAACCTCTTTTGACTTGGTTTGATTGATTCTCCTGAACATGCGAAGAACATGGCATGTGCTTCTTCTTCTTCTTCCCATCCATTGCCATTCACTCGAGAATAGACCCCGCGTACCATGAGCTGTCCTGTCTTGACTGATTGATTATTCGAACTCGGCTTGATGATTTTCTAGCTCTAATAAGGATCGAGCTTGAATTTTAAAATACTTCGACACAAGCAGCTTTTGTCTTGGCTTAATTGAGTAACTTCATTCTTCGTATATTTAACTCTATATACACTTAGGTTAAAAAAGCATAAAAGCTAAGATAGATATAAATGGTATCACTCTACAATTTAGTGTTTCACGTTTAAGCTTCATTCAAATTTGACTTCTTTTTGGAAGTGCGCATACTTCATACATAAAATCTAACTTCTTCCAAGCTACGCTTCAATGCTTGCATTTGTCTTGATACTAGACGTGACCATCCATTAAATTTGTTATAAAAGATTGAGAGATTGAAAACCTCCTCGGATTCACTTTACATTAGACGTCCATACTACTTTTTAAGTTAGACATTCTTAATTTGATCTTTCATCCGTAAAGATAAATTTGCCCATCATGACACAACATCCACAATTTACATAGATATATACCCTTTATTTCAGTTCAATAAGATGTATATTTATCACATTGGTATAAATTTGTGATTTTTTGTGGGATAATTTGTGTCACAATTTACAAATTCTGTATTTTTAGTGACGAAAAAAAAATGGAGTTTTTATGTCACAGTGAATATAATTTGGATTTTCTTATGGTATTAACCATTTTCTAGTTCAAATAGTTATAGGGAGAATTACCAAAAAATAAAACCCCAAACTTATTGCAATTGTACTAATTCAGTCCTAACTTTTCTTTGCCAATTCAATCCTAAACCTTTTACAATTGTGCCAATTTAGTCCATTCATCCAAGTTTAGTTGGCCGGCACTAACGTGGACACTAGTTAGTGATGAACATCCAAAATGTTGACATGGCATTTAAAAAAAAAAATTGAATTTTTTTGAATGTTTTTTTTTTTTTTCATCCATCTTCTCATTCCTCTAGTAGGCTAGAGGTGAAGGTCGGCGAGGTTAGCCTTACTGGCCAATGGCGAGGTTGGCCTCGCCCAGCCATGTAAGGGCCAAGCTTGCTAGCATTAGCTAGCTCGGCCTCGCCATGGCTAGGTGGGGCCGAGGCTCGCCAGATTCGGCAGGGCCTTGCCCAGCTAAAGTGAGGGTTGACCTCATTGGCCGTAGCCTCTCTGTCCACTTACAAGGTTGATCGTCACCTTGGTTGGGTGATGATCGACCTTGTCGGTGGCTGGGGAGGCTCCTTGCTAGATCTGGCAATGGCGGCCTCATTGTTGTTGGGCAAGGCTCACCTTGTTGGCCCACGCCTCTAGCCAATGCCAACCAGCTAGAGTAAGAAGAAGGTGGGGGCAAAAAGTGAAAAAAAGAATTCAAAAAATTCAAAAAATATTAAAAAATTGTCACGTTAGCATTTGCCGAATGATCGTGGCCGGTTGACATTCATGTCAACGCTAGCCCGATAGACTGAATTGGCACAATTTAAAAAAGTTTAGAACTAAATTGGCCAAAAAAAAGTTTAAGATTGAATTGGCACAATTGTAATAAGTCTAGGACTTTTTATTTTTTATATAATTCTCCCAATAGTTAAACGATCAAGATTGAATTTCAAAATACTGCAACACAAGTAACTTTTGTCTTGGCCTAATCGAGTAGCTTCATTTTTGTTTATTTAACTCTATATACATTTTGGTTAAAAAAGCATAAAAGCTAGATAGATATAGATAATATTACTCTACAATTTAGTGTTTCACATTTGAGCTTTATTCAAATTTTACTTCTTTTATGAAGCACATCCCTCATAGATAAAATTTGACTCCTTCTAAGCTACACTTCAATGCTTGCATTTTGGGCAATCACTAGTAAAGTCATAAACCTATTACACTTTGTATCAATTTAGTCATATTCCTTTCAATTTATCAATTGAATCACAAACTTTTTGATGATTTACAATATAGTCCATTGGGCCAAATTTGGTTGAAAATCGCCGATATAGGTTTTAGTCGTTCTATATGACATGATCTACACTGACATGAATAATTTTTATAATATTAAATATTTTTTGAACCTTTTTTCTCCTTTGTTTTTCCTTTTTCGTTATGCTTGTGGCAGGCCAAGGCGACCCTCACTTGCAAGGGCCCCCACCAAACTCGGCAAGGGCAAGGGTTGGCCTTACCAGATGACCTTCATCCTCACTGGTGCTCGCCCTCACCAAAGTGAGGCTCGGCGAGGCCAACCCGTACCGCTATAGCTTGGGGAGAATATATTTATACAATTACTAAGCGGGTAGAATATGACGCATTTATAATCTACCACATTATTCAATAAATTAATTTTAAATTAGTTTTAATGGAGAATATGATGCATTTATACAATTACTAAGTTTAGCTTCCGAAATAATTATCTCTTGGATTGTAGAATATGACGCATTTATAATCTGCCACATTATTCAATAAATTAATTTTTAAATCAGTTTTAGTGGATTTAGCACTGCTCAAATGGAAAGAGCATACAGGTTCGTTCATAGACGTATGGCGAGTCTTTTGCCGGTCATTGCAAACGTGGGCGATACCATCATTTTCAGAGTGTCAATGATGGGATGGGACTAATTGCCGAGGAGAAGTTGGAATGCTCGGTGGGGCTCTTCCTGCCAAGTCAACCTTTTCTTTTGGTCAAAAACAGTTTGATGAGATTTCATTCATGTGCGCAATGTTAACGACTGTCGATTCAGTTCTAGAAATTGTACTTGTATCACTAAGTCGGGTCCATCCTTGTCATTTGAGACGAGAATAGGTTGAAGAATCGAACTTGGAATCAATTTTTGGACCATTCGACCAACCACCTCGGAGGTTTACCGTCGGCTTAGTGGAAAGATAATTTTGTGTGCATTACACGTCAAAATAAATGAAATGCAAAATTAATGTTTTGCACAACCATTTCCTCATCCCAATGAAGAATTCTTGTGTCCTCTTCAGTGTTGTTGCGGAAAATTTTCATACCTTCGAGTTGCATTTGGCAATCAAGATAAAATTTGGGATATGATAAAATTGATAATATCCTATATTTGGTGCATGCTCAAGACATGATAAAATGGGATATAAGGGGGATATAAATCGGATAAAATTATCTCATGATGGGAGGTGAGATAAAAGGTGGATAGGATTTCTAACATTCATAATAAAAAGTTTTTTTCTCGAATGATAGACTTTTTAAATTAACAAAATTAAGATTATATCTCTATATAAATAATATTTGAATTCCAATATAAGAAATTCAATATAACAAAAAATAATATTTTAGTTATTTTCATTTAATCTTATATATACTATATATATATATATATGTGTGTGTGTGTGTGTGTATTTTCGAATTTAATTATATTTTGTAAAATAATTTCAATATATAAATACAAATTCATATTTATATTTACTATATATTTTAGGTATATTAGTACAGTTTACTATTTAATAAAATTTTATTAGAGAACGAAAGGAGGGGGAAAATAAAAAGAAATTAATTAATAAAAGAAAGGAAAATAAAATAAAATGAGCAAGAGTGTCGCTAGAGATAGTTTTTTTTTTTTCAAAGGATAAATTTTTTAAATTAACAAAATTAAGATTATATATCAATATAAATAATATTTGAATTCTAATATAAGAAATTCAAAATAACAAAAAATAAAATTTAGTTATTTTAACTTAATCTTATTTTTATTTTAATTTATTCAAATTTAATTATATTTATAAAATAATTTCAATATATAAATATAAATATATATTTATATTTATTATATGTTTTAGATATTTTAGCATTTTGGTTATATTAGTATAGTCTACTATTTAATAAAATTTTATTAGAGAATGACGGGAGGGGGAAAATAAAAAATAAATAAATAAATAAATAAAGCAAGAGTGTCGCGAGAGACTTTTACCATCTTTGTTTATAAAATTTTGGGTTTATTTTTACTAATGTGTCATTTATACCAAATAATGTACATAATATGATATGGATATATTCGACTTTATTATTACAATCACCAAATAGTTGATAGGATATATGAAAATCCCTTAAATTTTATATTTTATCATATTCAGTCTTATCCTGATTGGAAATCAAGAGGACCAAACGTAACCTCAAGGTTTTTGAGAAATTCCCTGACCAATGAATCTGAAATTTCCTCATCTGTGTACGAATCGAATACTACATGAGATTTTGAGATTCTTCATCCTCTTGAAGCTAATGAACCTTGTATTGAATTTGCTGAATTCGACCAGCTTTTTATCTAGCGTAAAATCAAGCGCTTCTACCAAACCATCTCTTGACCTGATTCTGAAACAACAACACCGGCATGTGTCGAACGAAAAACCGACTTTTCGATCTTGTCAAGATCAAAGACTAGAGTCAGTGTGGCCGAATTGCTACCTTGATAAACCAAAGATAAAAGCCTCTCGATCGTTCTAAGAACCCCTAGTAATGAACAAGCTCTCTGTCTCACCATTGAGAAAGCGCCTGACCATATACGTTCGGACTAATAGTGTCAGTTTACTGCTTTCAATTTAGACCTTGGAATCCCAAACTTTGGTGATACAGAGTAGATAGCGGAATTGCTCATTTACCCCCACCAATCACGTTCGATGTCATGAATTTGTCAATTAGGCACAGGACGTGACGTGCCTAAATTGTTTCCGCTGTCGTTCAAATTCAAGGACAGCTGCTCCTTGTGGTCGGTATAGAATGTCAACATTCACGCCACAACTTCGTCGCACTACCCAGTTGCGCAGCGGAAGCCTCTTTTGACTTGGTCCATTAATTCTATGGAACATGGTAGATTGTTCGAACTCGGCTCCGACGATTTTCGAGATCGTTTAGTTCAAATAGCTAAAGGGTCGCGCTTGAGTTTGGCAACAAGTAGTTTTGTCTTAGCCTAATCAAGTGGCTTCATTTTTGTTAACTCTATATACATTTGCCCTTATTGCAGAAAATGAGCGATTGAACAACAAAATAGACAGGATAAGAAAATAAATCGGACACCAAATTTATGTGCAGTCGTAATGACCTACGTTTACGGGAAGAATAGTAATAAATTTCACTATAAATCAAGTGAGACTACGGAGATTACACATTTGAGTTATTCAAACATTTTTAGTGTTTCCCAAGCCCCAATTACCCCTAATAACTCACGCGGTATTTAGTCATGCAATTCCTCGCTACATAATCTTTCAATCTCATGCAGAAATTCACAAATCTTACCACAATATTGCACGATTGCAAACACTAATCTTTCTTGGATGTATTGCACGAACAAAGCCCACCATCAAGCACTTGATAAAACAGTGCTTCAACGACCCTTGGATATCTTCAAGGTGTAATTCACAAGTAGAAGCTCTTCTTTGATAATATTCACAAAGATCATCCACTTTGTCTGTATAGGCAAAATTGGACCAAAATAGGAAACTGAACAGATTTGCGCTATTTAACAGCCTTAAATAGCATAAGAGCTAGACAAATATAGATAAAAGAATTTGAATGCAATTCGACTTCTTTAATGGAGTTATACTTCATAGACAAAAAATTTGACTTTGTAAGTTACGCTCCAATGCTATTATTGTTCATAGAGACCTAATGCTTGCATTTCTCTTGGCACTAGACGTGACCATTCATTAGATTTGTTATGAAAGAATTAGACTGAAAAACTCCTCGGATTTACTTTACGTTGGACATCTACATAAATATCACTTTTCAAGTGAGATCCCATAGGAAAAGACAAATTTGCCCGTCATGACCTACTGGGGTTTTGTATTGACCTCGATTTTAAACTTTTTTTTTTTACGCAGGATTTTAAACTTTACTTGCGGCAAATTGCAGGAAAGTACTCGAAAATTTCTAAACTTATTATATTTCTATCAATTCAATTCTAAATTTATCAATTTGGTTATGAATATTTTTTATAATTTATCAATTGAGCCTATCCAACTAATGTTAATCGAAAATCGTTGATGTAAACATCAGACATTCACGTTTAGTGTTGACATCAATAATTTTTACAATTTTTTTTACTTATTTTTAACTTTTATTTTGGCTAACAAGGGTTGCTCGTCGGCTGCAAGCAAAGCTTTTGCGTCTAACAAGGGCCTCACTCAGATTCAGTGAGGGATTTGGACGATGGCCCTAGGCAAGGCCTTTGCAACTAGCCAGGGCTTTTGTGCCTTTGCCCATGCCCATGATGGCCTTGCCCTAGCCCTTTGCAACCCTTGCCCAAAAGTGGTGAGGGCCTAAGCTAGGGCCACAACTCTCACGGGCCAAGATGAAGGGGAAAAATAAAGAAACAAACAAATAAAAATAAATAAAAAGAATCTTTTTTAATATTATTAAAAATATCGTTGTCTAAGCCAAGCCGTGTGTCATGTCAAATGGCCAACATCCATATCGTGATTTCTAGTTAAAATTAATCAAATAGACTCAATTAATAATATATGAAAATATTTAAGGCCAAATCTTTTATTGAAATGTTTAAAAATCAATTTTAATAAAATCAATTGACACCAATATAAAGTTTATGATTTTTTTTTAAATACTCTCCCGAAATCGTCGCACTTCATTTACGGTCCTCAACGAATCATCTTCATTTTCAATTTTGTCAATTGTGCTCCCTTGAAACTCCATAACTTGCCACCATGACTTCTAGGGAAAATTCCAAATAAGGACCCAAAGTTGACCAAATTTCTCAAATAAGGACCCGAAATGAATTTTTTGTTAGATAGAGACCTAAAGTGGATCCATTGTCTCAAATAAGGACCCGAAGTGGTTGAATCAATTCCAAATAAGAACCCGAGCTTGCTAGTCAGCCAAATATTCACCCGAAGTTGAATCAAGCACCGGAGTTTGAGCAATTTTGTCAAAAAAAATATAGGGAAAATTAACAAATCCTAAAACAGAAACAAAAATAAATAAATAAAAAACCCTAGGTTTTGTACGGTCTCCCTGTTCATTGTACCCATCCTCTGCAAAGTCAAAGACCGAAGTTCTCCCATTCCTTGTGCCCATCCTCTGCAAAGTCGAAGACACAAATTCTCCATTGGTTGAGGCACGAATTCAAAAACAAGAAGAAAACCAGATGCTTCTTTCTTTGTTTGCGAAGATCCAAATTCTCCACCAGTTGAGCAAGGCAAGAGCACCGAGAATCAAGTCGCGATGATGACCGGGCAGCAATTTGGTTGAGGAGCAGTGGGGGAGAAGAAAGAAGAAAACGTAAACATCTAAATGAATAACCTAAACTTAATTAATTTAGAATTTTCCCTTTTTTTTCCAATCACAAATTTATGACAAAATTGCCCCTATTTTAATCCCCGAAAAATGTCTGCTGGCAAACTAAGGTCCTCAATAGAGATTAACTTGATCACTTTGGGTCTTTATTTGACACAAAATTCACTTTGGGTTCTTATTTGAAATAATGGGTCCACTTCGGGTCCTTATATAACACAAAGTTCGCTTTGGATCATTATTTAATAAAATAGATTCACTTTGGATCCTTATTTGGAATTTTCCCTGACTTCCATCATCTTGAAATCATTTTTGCAAGAACTCAATTATTTATTGGCCTCTAGCATACTCATAATTATTTTCTCTTTTCTTTTGAAATTAGTGAATTACACATGCCACATTACTTTCTCATACCTATTTTTAAAGACACCATGGCTTCATTTTTTTTTGTGTAAATGAATGATTTGAAAAATATTTTTCTAAAAATAATTATGTATATTGCTTGAAATGATTAATTATTGAAATATATTTTCTTTAACAATAACAATTTAAGTTTACATAATTTTCTTGCACGATAAAAACATTGTTTTATCCATTTATAATAATCATTTTTAAGAAAATATTTTCAAAATCTTTCATTTTTCACGAAACAAATGCATCGTTTATTTGTTTTTCATCTCCCTGTTTATTATTTACATGAAGCATTACCAGGGTATGGCAATTAACTCTCTACCCTTTCAACACAAAGTTCATTGAGCGTGCTTACCGTGCGTTGGTGCTAGTTTAGAAAGTTGATATATACCGTGGATTTAGTCTCTTTAAATTGGGGATAATATCCGTGCTTTTTTATATGAAAAAAGAAGTAAAGCTATATAAGAAAATTAACTCTCTACCCCTATTTTACTATCTAATAATATATGAAGTGACAGTGAAAATAACTTAATGTACAAGCGCTTATCAATTTTAAGATTACCAAATTCAGTCAACAAGACGATCTCCTTCTCACTAACCAAACTAGAAAATGATACCCCAACTTTAGAAAAAGGAAAAAGAAGAAGAAAATAAGTAGTTATGTATTTTGCTTTTGTTCTGACCATTTTATATGGCATGATTTGTGTTGACATAGATAATTTTTAAAATTTTATAATTTTTAATATTTTTTGAATTTTTTTTCTTTTTTTTTTTTTTCCCTTTTCTTTTCACCTGTGGTAGGCTAAGGTGACCATTGCCTGCAACAGCCCCCTCACCAAATTTGGTAAGGTCAAGGGTGGGCCTCGCCAAATCTAACAAGAAGGGCCCTTGGTCCTTGTTGATGCTCGCCCTCGTCCAAGTGACGGGTTAGCGAGGCCAACTCCTCACCTGTGATGGGTGAATACGACCCTCACTTGCCATTGCTTGTGACTGGCGATCGATCACTAGCAAAAGAAAAGGGAAAATTCCATGTAAGGGCCTAAAATGAAGTAATTTTTTTAACGGAAGGCCCATAATGGATCTAGTTTCTAATAAGGATCCAAAGTGGTCATTTTAGTTTCAAACCTTGAATAAAAAAATTATCAATCTTTGTCTCATCCCCACAAACCAATTGCCATCACCGTTAGTTGGTCTTCAATTTATAGTTTCTTAGGAAGGCTTCTTTGGATTTGGGCTAGATGATTCACGACATTTATCGATGCAATTTGCATTAAGGTGGAGTATGTGGCTTCTCGAGAGGGTCCAATTATGTAGCATAAGCTTGTTGTCTACTCATAGAACAATCTATGAAAACCAAACTCGACATATTTTAATGCAAATTATTGAAATGGGATTAATTAAACTTGGATTAATAAAACATGCATGTATAGTGTAACTCCTCTTAACAAATGTATTTCTAGTTCTTCATAATTTTTTTTTTGGTTTATTTTCTAAAAAAATTTACTAACATCATTTATTTTGTTATTTTACTTTTATTATTTGATACAAAATTTTATCAAAGTAACATATTCATGTGAAGTGCTTAAGTAGGTTAAATGACTTTTGATACGTGTGGTTAAATATAGATATGTTCTTGTAATATGAGTTGGGTTTAGTCTGGATTAGATGGGGTATGCATCACAAAAGTTGTATTACATAAAATTAGTTTATATGGATTTGACCCATTTCCATAAAAAAATAATCTAGGACAACCTAAACAACTTTTCTCCTATTAAGTAACCGAATTAAAAGTTGTATTACCTGACCCAACTCGATCCATTCGTTTGAATTGTCTAGCGATTACCAACTTTTCTTGATTAAGTTACTAAATATAATTGTCTTTATATTTGCCTTTATTACCAACGATTTCAATTTACCATTTATGATGCGACATTATCAACCTTCATATGGAGAGACCACCAAGAGGGACTCAAGATCTAAGTCTGTCAATATATTCGATTGAACCTATCTTCATTCAAAAGCTTAAAAAACAATGAGTTATGGGCCAATTATGATATATTAACTATTTTAAACCATAATAATTGTTTGATGTGAGATTTTTTCTTATAGAACTTAAACATTTGTCTCAATATTACCACCTAGTTTTGAGTTATCAATTTTTACACTAGTTGCTTAGTAACATTTATTTGTTTTTCCTAGATTCACTTTTTTATATAGTAACTAGTGCTTTCATTTTCCTTATATGCCAACTGTTTAAATTTACCAGCTCTCTTGAGAATTACCAACCTCAAGTAGAGTAATCATCAACTCTTCTATGTTCAAGTTACCAACCAGGTGCATTTCCAACTCTTGTTTGGGTTTGTTAACAATTAATTTTGCGTTACCAATTCTTTTTCCTTATTTTCAAAAATGTTAATGCTAATTCATGATCATGAGCTATCAGATTCTTACTCAACAAGATGCTGATATTCCTTTTATTTTTTGGATCTATTATTCAGTGGCCGACATTATTGTAAATCGAGTATGGTCATGGTGCTAACCGAGGTTGGCTACAATGCCATAAAAAGAAACTGGTTTTCTATGCTTTCTAACAGGTCAGGTTATCTCCCGGAGAGACACCACAATGGTTGCAATAATCAATGTAATATTGAACCCGAGCTTGAACCGCGTCGGGGTTTCCGCCACCGCATTCTATTCCATTAATGGCTCGAATCGTCGCGCCGAAGCCTTGACCGGAAGTAATAACGGAGTGGGCGTTGTTCATCCAAAACCAGAAGGCGGTCTTAAAAGACACGACCACATCGTTGGCCGTGGTTTCGGGAGAGTTGACGCCGTCGAACCCGATGGATTCTCCCGCGGGTCCGTAGTTGGAGTTCCATGATATTTGGATGGGACCTCGACCGTAGTAGCCTTTGTTGGGGTTGCATGGATACTGGATGTTCCATTCGTCGCAGTAATCTTCCGAGGGACCATCTATCTCTTCAATGTAGCAAAAATCTGCACCCAAGAAGATTAATTGTTATTAGTTGCTTTTGCTTTGGGGGTTTGATAGTTCGTAATGATCTCATCTAAGCCATATATCTAAAGCAAAGCAGATCATACGCTATGATCTCCAGGAAGCCACGGTGAATAAAATTCGCGGCAAAGAGCAAACATGGCAAGTAAAGACAAAAGGACTTTAACATGCATGGTATTGTCTTTAAGCATAAAAATGAACGAACTTAATCGTGAGAGCCAAATGAGAAAAGCTAAACAGAAATAATGAACTTTTCGATGAATGAATTGGTATCACACAATGTTTCATTTCATGCTTTGGGAGAGGTTCTTACGTCCAGTCTCGTGCGTGACATGAGCGAAGAAAGCAGCGATCTCACGCTTAGAGTCATCGGCAGTCCCGACTGCGCCAAATTCGGTGTAACCACTGGCAGCATCAAGGAAAGCTTGCCTAGTGTAGAAGCTCTTCCCCTCACAACTCGAGTCGGCCTGGCCAATTATCGAATTGAAGAAGTTATCCGTCACCATGTCCGCCATTGAGACCCCGCTGCTCGGGGTGGTGAGATGAGTAACACGGCCGGATTGACAACTGGCCCCGCAGTAGTCATCTCCAGACCCGCACTAGCATACTGGGGAAAAGTGTCAAAAAAAGTCCTAAACCTTTTGTCTTTGTACCAATTTAGTCATAAACCTTTTTTTGGTGCCGATTTAGTCCTAGACATTTTTACGTTGTGACAATTCAATCATTTCCGGTCAATTTTGATCGGAATTTGCCGACTGGACGCCGGTTGGCTGACGTGGCCTCATCGGCGGTGACATGGATTACTTTTAATAATATTTTAATATTTTAAATATTTTTTTAATTTTTAGTTTTTAACTTTTAATTTTTTCTTCTTTTTTTTTTTCTTTTTGTCTTCTCATCTTCTTCCTCCCGCCCGGTCGCCGAGGTCCGGCGACCGGCCGGAGGCGACGGCCGGCGAGAGGCCACCCTCGAGGCCCGGGCGGCGAGGGTGAGCCTTGCCAGCTCGGTGCGTGGAGCATGGGGAGGAGAGCGAAGCCGATGGTGGCGAAGCTCGTCGAGAAGGCGCTCTCGGCGCGCGCCGCGAAGCTCGCCTCCAAGCCGCCGAGCATCGACGTGTCGGAGGAGGACACGATAGGCCTCGGTTCCATAAGACCTCGAGGACTGAATCCGGGAATCCGGCCGCCTCCTCGCGCCGAGCTGGCGAGGCTCGCCCTCGCCAGCCATGGGCGAGGCTCGACCTCGCTAGATCCGGCGAGGGCGAGGCTCGACGCCCGGGCCTCGAGGGCGGCCTCGCGTTGGGCGGGCGAGGCTCGCCCTCCGGGTCGGCAAGGTCGAGCCTCGCCGGCCATGGGCGAGGCTCGACCCTCGCCAGATCCGACGAGCCTCGCCGCCCAGCGCGAGGTCGCCCTTGCGGCCATTGGTGAGGTGGTCGGCGAGGTCCGGCGACCGGTTGGAGGAAGAAGATGAGAAGACAAAAAGAAAAAAAAAAATAAAACTAAAAACTAAAAACTAAAAAAATTAAAAAATTATTAAAAGTAGTCCACGTCAACGCCGATGAGGCCACGTCAGCCAGCCGGCGTCCAGTCAGCAAATTCCGACCAAAATTGATCGGAAAGGACTAAATTGGCACAACGTAAAAAGGTTTAGGACTAAATCGGCACCAAAAAAAGGTTTAGGACTAAATTGGCACAAAGACAAAAGGTTTAGGACTTTTTTGGCACTTTTCCCGCCATACCGGCTGCAACACAGGTTGGTGTTGCAGCCACAATTCTGACTCAGGACGTGTGCCGGCGAGAATCTGGCAATGAGGCTGGACACGACGAGAATGTTGAGAAGAGCTCTCGCCGTGTCGTTTGATTTGGCCATTTTGGGTAAGGGAGTGGGGGATGTGAACATGTAATGAGAGGTATTTATAGGAATGAAGGGGAGAGTAGACCCAGTTGATTTGAGGCCGCTGAGAGTCAGCTTTGAAGATTCAAGTTCTTAATACGAAGGAGAATGTGTCGTATGCGTCAGGAAGGGTCGACTTCGACACTGCTTAAGAGACTTTGTGAGATTTATATTCCTCAAAAAAAAAAAAAATCAATAGAAGAAATTATACATTTACTAAGATTCGCCTACGAAATTAATTTATCTCTTGGATTGTTAAATATGACTCATTTAAAATCTGCCACATCATTCAATAAATTAATTTTTAAAACTAATCTTAATAGATTTAGCATAGAGCATGCAGATTTTTTTACGACGTATGGCGAGTCTTTTGCCGGCCATTGCGACCATGGCTGGTGGCCATCATTTTCGAAGAGGCAATCAATGATGCGATTCGAATAATTGCGAGCGAGAAGTTTGGGATGCTCTGCGGGGCTCTTCAGCCAAGTCAACGAGACTGTTTGATGAGTTTTCATTCATGTGCATACGTGCATGTACTGAGCCAAGTCCGTCCTTCGCATCCGAGACGAGAATAGATTGGAGAATCGAACTTAAAATCAATATTTGGATCATTCGACCGTCCACTGCAGTGGTGGACCGTCGGCTTAGTAGAAAGATAATTTTGTCTGCGTTACACGTCAAAATAAATGGAATGCAAAATCAACCTTAACTTTTTCCTCATCCCAATGAATAATTCTTGCGTCCTCTTCGGTTTCGTCACGGAAAAGATTCATACCTTGAAGGGTTCTTGAGAAATTCCCCAACCGATAAATCTAAAGCTTTCTCATCCGAGCACGAGTGAAATACTACTCGATCCCAAGATTCTTCTTCCTCTTGCAGCTAATGAACTTCGTTTGGAAATTGCTGAATTTTACCCAACCATCTTCCAACTCGATTCTGAAGCAATAGCACTGGTATGTGCTAGTTGAAAAACGGACTTTTCAAGCTTGTCAGGGTTGAAGACTAGAGTTAGTACGGCCAAATCACGATCTTGATAAACCAAAGACAAAAGCCTCTTTATCGTTCTAAGAACTCGTAGTAATGCAAAAGCTCTCTATTACACCATCGATCGACATTTCTTGCATTTACAGGGGAAGGCAATACCAAAAAAAAAAATAAGTGAAGGCAATCACATTTAATGACGAAACGCATAGAGCTTTTTGGATAAAGTTTTTATATTATCTTATATTTTTTACATTGTTTGTTTTACAATGCTTTTGAGTGTGTGTGCTATATATATAATCAATCCTAACAATCATCCTAATTAGAAGATAAAATAAGAAATAGATTGACTTGGATTCATATATTGTCTCTAATTGACAGCTCATACCAAAGATTGACTTGGATTCATGTATTATTCCTAATTGACAGCTCATGCCAACACTCCCCCTCAAGTAGGTGAAAAGATATCTTTGATACCCAACTTAGTAAGTGAGCTATGAAAAGCCTTGCTTAACACGGCCTTAGTAAGTATGCTCATCAACTGATCTTCAAACTAACAAAAGGAAACTAAACCACCTTAGCCTTGAAATTTTGCCTAGCAAAATATCTATCAATCTCAATGTGCTTGGTCCGATCATGTTGAACTGGATTGTGGGAAATATAAATTGCTGCTTTATTATCACAAAATAATCTCATCTAAACTTCGGTGGAAAATCAATTTCTGTCATCAACTTCTTAAGCCATAGTAGCTCACACAACCCTTTGGCCAAAGGTCTGGAAGGTATATTTGGTAGTTGATGAAGGAGGCGCCCAAGAGATATTGTTGGATGTGAGAACGACCTATAAATTAGTGGAAGGACCAAAATGAACATGCTTGGTTTGAATGACTCCAAAGAAATTGAGACTATGAAGTGGAGGATGTGAAGAATGAGTGGGAGTGATGTGGGAGTGAGGAAACATGGTTTCATAAAAAATGACATGATGAGAAATATACACTCAATTGGATGACAGATCTATACAATGATACAATTTATGACTAGAACTATAACCTATAAAACAACAAGGGGTCATTCAAAATTGCAATTTGTTAGCATTGTAAGGTTGGAGCCATGGGAAGAAAAGAGAACCAAAGGTTCGCAAGTGTGAATAATCATGAGGGGTGTGAAATAAAAGCTTAATATAGGGAGCCAGTGTGACGTTAAAGTAGGGGCATGCGGTCAATCAAATAAATGGCTGTAATGAAGACTTTTAGCCAAAATTTAGAAAGCAAATTAGCTTGGGCCATAATAGCTAAGCCAGTTTTGATGATAAGCGGTGCTTGCGATCCACAACACCATTTTGTTCTAGCATGTGGGGGCAAGAATATTTATGTGTGATGTTATGTGGTTGGAAAAAATTGTTGAAGGTATTACTTATTAATTCACCACCACCTTCCAAGCGAGACATGGTGATAGTGTGTAGCAAAATATTTTCAACTTGCTTTTTAAAACTAACAAATATGTCATAAAGTCAAATTTTAATTTCATAGGAAATACCCATTGAATATTTGGAAAAATTATCAACAAAGAGAACATAATAGGAGTAGTTAGAACAAGATAATGAGGGAGCAAGGCCCAATACATCACAATGTAATAATTCTAGAGGACGACTAGAGATAGAATTAGACTTAGAAAAAAGTAGCTTGTGACTTTTTGTTGGCTAACATGAAGAGCAAGTGCGAGAGCTTGATTTATTGGAAATATAAACGATTGAGAAAATGGCTTATTGAATATCATGAATGGGATTGCCTAGACAAGCATGGCATTGGTCCATGATGTGTAGGAATTGTAAGGAGCCTATGGAGCAATGAATGATGGTGGAGTGCGAAGTGGGGACAAGCCATTCTCAACTAGCCCTTGATATAGTATCCTCTCTTGGCCTTGTCTTAAGACAAAAACCAGAGGCATTGAAGTTAAAGAGATAATTGTTATCTCTGAAAAAACGGTAAACAGAGAGTAAATTGCTTGAAGCTATGGTACAATGAAATATAGATTCGAGGTGAAGAGGTGAAGAAGAGAATGAGATGATGGTGTGTTGACACCTATTTTTAAACAAAAAAGAAAAAGAAAAAGAAAAAAGAAAAGCGCTTAGGGGTCGGGTCGGGCCGGATCCGGCCTTGGCCCGGCCCGCCGCCCGCCTCTCTTTCCCAGCAGGAGGGACGGAGAGAAAGCGAGACACGGAGCCCAGCTTCGTTCTCGACTGAGCGTTATCCGACCATCCCCGTCGCAAGTCGACCACCTCTAGCCGACACACTCGAGCCCGCGGCCTCCTCTTCCGCGGCGACCGAATTCCAGGTGAGTTTTCTTTGGGGTTCGATCTAGTTCTTTTTTTTTTTTTTTTTTTTTTTCTGAGGATTCCGGCTCGGAGGTGCGCAAGGCGAACCAATGTAGCCTAATCTTCGAGCTCATCTCCCGTCCGACGCCGCGAGCCGGGTAGGAACCCTCGGCCGACCGCCCTGTTTTGTGTCTTCTCTGTGCCTTGTTTCGGGCTCGCCGGACCGGGCCACCGTTGTCCTGGTTCGTGCGAGTTTCGGCCTTATCTATGTGCATGCTGCGATTGCGAGGTCTTGGGTGTTGATTGTTTTTGAATCCCGACTCGAGCTCGGTCTCGGTCCTCCCCGTTTCTCTTGCGCCTCTTAAGTGTTCGATAAAATGCCTAAGCTAAACGCACGTTCAAGGTCTTTACTGTGCCCGAGGCTTGCTGTCCTTTTGTTTGTACTGCGCATAGACTAGTTGTCCCTGTGCCAAGGCTGAACCTAGCTCGTTCATTAATTGCTAATTTTGATTAAGTTTGGGTCTCGGATAAGTTCAAAACTCCCTTTTAGCCGACGCCCTCCACATGTTTGGGGAAATGCCTGATTGAAATATACGCTTTTGTTCTTAGTCCTCTATGTGTTTCCGGGTTCGTGGTTTGTCAGATGAGTTTTGATAGATCCCTACCGCCTCCTTTTGCTTTGTACGTTCTTGTTTCGACGTTTTTGTGTGCGCGCCGTGCTTCTGCGTGACCGGTTCTTAGCCGTCGAAGTTGAAGGGTGGTGGTAATTCGTGGCAACGAATGGGCTGGGCTTTAAACCTGAAACATTGGGCCTAATTTTCTTGGGCTGGGCTGGGCTTTAAACCTGATTTAGTAAGTTAGGCCCAATGTTTGGAGGCGGCAAAAGGCCAACAGTTTCTCTTATTTCACTTCCCTTCCAACCCTAAAAGAATAGAAGTGAATAACAAAAACAAATATTTCATGCTTTGCCCTGTCGCAGTTGTAGCTGCAGGAAGAAGTGGGAGATTGACAGGGAATAAGCTTCGGCTTCTTGCGGATTGTGCCTCCTCTGATATCAAAGTCTGAATCTTTCTTCGTGCCCTCCTCAGCTCTCTCTTCGCCAAACGGTGGGTTCGTCGCGTTTTCCTTGAATTTCGTGGCCCCTTCATTCAATTAGAGTCGGTTCAGTTTCGCTGCCGTGTTTCTGATGCTTGTAGTGGTAGGAGAATGCATGATAGATGCTGAAGATTTCACATTTCGTTCTAGTTCTGCGTTGTTTTATCAATCATTTGTTATTGTGTCTGCCACTGAAAGTTTCGTTTTATTCGTTTGTGCTGCAGTAAGAATTCGAAGGACTTGAGCTAGAAGGACCATGGGGAAGAGGTCCGGGAGTCAGAAAAGGGAGAAGAGGGGCTCTAAGAAGAGGGCTATCGATGAAGACGCGGCCTCGGAAGACATTGATGACGAAATAGATGCCTGTGAGTTATGTCCCTCGGCTGAGTATCTGCTTACTGGCGCTGCGTGCTTTCTGTTTGTGTAAATGCTGGTGTGAAGTTTGCTGCTTTATAAATGGTTTCTCTTATTGATGTTTTTATTTATAGTTCACAAACAAAGGGATGTTGTGCCACTGAACATTCACAGTGATGCTGGGGAGTCAGATGATGACAATGAAGAGCCTGTCTTTGATTTTAAGGTACTTAAGTTCCCTTTGATGCAGATTTGGTATAGTCCATCCAGTCAACTTGGGTTGGGACAGAGTTGAATTTGGTTTGACGAGGGAAGGTTTTCAAGGAATTTAGTGATAATTAAATGAATGTTTGTCTGAGAATTGCTTTTGAATATTTGTGTGGATCAAGCTGGTGTTGTCTTGTGAAAGTTATATTTTTGTGGTGATGTGATCTTTCATAAGGCATTTCTTTTGTGGTTTTTAATTACATTTTCACATTAGCTGGTGAATTGTTGTCAAATTAACATGCATGAGAGACTTCCTTTCTGATTTTCTTATTAAATGATTAGTACTTTTAAAATTCTGGACTTCTACTGGTCATTTATAAATTGGTGCTTTGAAATTATTGGTTGATCCCCAATATTTGTTTATTGGAAAGAGAAATTAATGGAATATGGTGTCTTGGAATTTCTATTAGGATGAAGAGGATGAAGAGGAGGATGAAGATGATGACACTCAATTGACCGGGCTTGCTGCAAAAAGTAAGATTGTCTCAAGTTATTTTGCTTTTCTTGAGTTACTACTACTGCCCACTGAAGTTGTCCTTTTCTACATGCCAATTCATCAAATAGTTCCTAATTCTCTGGAGTAAGTTGTCATACCTGCTCAACATCTAATATCTGAAGTTAAGTTGGCTTAAGCTCGGCAGTCAATAATTCTGCTTAGAAAACTGGAAGTCTTGTTGGCCATGAAGTCCTTGAGAGTAAATGTGTTAACTGCTAATAGATGAAGAACTCTGAAATTGCAGTCTAAGTGCATGTTCACTTTTGTTGAGTCTGGTTTTATGGGAATTAGGTGCTAGTTTTTTATGAGATTAGTCTAAAAATAGCTGTTTACTTTTTAACCAGTCTCCAAGAGTTGGTTTGCTTTGCGTTACACTCTTGTTTGCCTGTTTGTCATTTCAACGGTAAAACCTTTTCAGGTGAATTTGTGATGTTGTAACATCAAATAAAAGTGATGGAATTTGATCTTACTTGAATATGATATATTGAAAAGTTTTTAGGGAGCTCTGCTATCTTTTCGTGATCTCATTAATTTTGTGTGGAGAGGAAAAACATCCTCTGATTCTGCCAAGCCTACCATAGTAGAATGTACAGGTGAAGAAGCCAATAGCAGCATGCTCTTCTATTATCAATTTCACGTGCTGCCATGCTGGGGACGCTACATCTATCCTCTTTTATGATAATTAGATGGATGGTAATGGTTACAGTTATCTGTAAGAGAAATCATTTTGGTTCATAACTGGTAGCTCCACATGTATTATGTCTCCTATGGTGACCTATTGTAATAGTGGGCAACCATTCAGTGTATTGCTTGATAGGAGCAAGGTGATTGTCCTAGTGATGATCAATTTACCAAATTCAGGAAGTCTTGCATTCAATTTTTTACTTCTTCATCCTTTTCGTAGCCTGTGACAAATGAAGAGAGTAAAATATCTTGTACGTCATGCCTTGGTTCATTTTGCCCTATTGATCATTCACTGCTTCTTAAAAGTGTAATGACCTCATGTAGTGGCCAAATGCTTGGTTTTTGTTGGTGATGTTGACTTCCACTTTTAAAGTTCAATTTCCATATAGTTGTTTGCGTTGTTTGTAGTTGCAAGACAACAAAAGTTTTTGCGGGCGAAAATTGGTGGGGTGGAAGATGAAATGCATGATGGGGAGGAAGAAGATGAAGACAAGAAGGCCGTTTGGGGCAGAAGTAAGAGACAGTACTATAATGCTGATGAGGTACGTTGAGTTGGAAATCTGACTTCATCCCTCTTTACGCTTCATCAAGTTGATACAGGGGTTCTCTGTTAAACTACAAACTGATTGTGATTTCACTTGTAAAGTATTTTTCTTAAGAACCTGAACCCTTCATATTTGGCTTTTGAGCGGGCTTAAATTCTGTGATTCTTTATTCGAACTACAGGCAACCTCTAGCGATGAGGAAATTCCAGCAGAGGAAGAGGCAGAGGTGTTAAGATTGCAGAGGGAGAAAGCAAAATCATTATCAATGGAGGACTTTGGGCTTGAAGATATTAGTCCAGATGAGGCCACTGCGGAACCAACTTTAGGGGTAGCGTTTTCTGATAACCTTGTTAACTTTGTGGCTTTAAAGTTGTTCTGAAATGTTTTCCCCATAGAAGTAGGTGGAGTTTCGAAGTAATAGTGCTATTTCAAGTGCAAGTTATTCATGATTCTGCAGGAAATTATGGTTGGAGGAAAAGGTAAATTTGAATCTGGCGTACATGAAGGCACTGGAGATGATATTGTGACAGCTTTTGAGGAGGTAAAAAAAGATTTGAATGCACTGTCAAAGGAGGAGCAAATGGATGTTGTATATAGGTATTTCCTCTCTTCAAGTGAACTTAAAGCTGCTTTGATTGATGTGTTGCTGGTTATGGAATTTCAACTGAAAGTAGCAAGAGCTTAATATCTTTTTCTGGGAAGATCAGTATGGGAAAATTTGATAGACCGGCACAATGTATTGACCGTGAACATACAATTGATATAGATTATGACCTGTTTTGCATATGGCTTTACTTTTTTTGGGCTCTTTTTGCATATGGGTTTTCGCCCCCCCGGTGCCCTACGATTGAACTTTTTATCTATGAAAGACAAAAAAAGATCACCGAAGATAGCTTCCAATGCATGTTTGTAATTGGTCAAGGTACATTAAAGCGCTGCACTATATTTTCTCATAATTCTTCATGGTGCTTCCTGCAATTAGACTGTGGAAGCTTATGCAATTCACATAATCCTTTTTGCATAAAACTGGATAATTTGTTGTCTGTGATTCCGCTCTGTATCTTAGCTATTCCTATCCATCAAGTGGTGATTGTCGGTCCTTTCAGGTTCATGAGAACTATACACTGAAATTTCTGGCAGGATAAACCAATCAAGCCAAATGTTCAGAAGTAGAACCCAGCAATGTTTTTCTTCCTTGATTAGAAAACCTACTAGAAAGCCTAAGGATTGTTTGGCAGTGGTTTTGAAGAAACAAATAAAACCAATTCAATGAATTGATTCTCTGGATTTTACTCATAAAAGCAAACATTGGATGAGAATTAAAAGGGAAAGATAATCAGCAGATTTCTCCTTGTATATCTCACAATGTTTTCCTCCTGTAGTGTGGTCTTTCAGAGAAGACGTTCCACTTTTTGATTTCATAGAATTTTTATAAGCCACCTCCTTGCTGGGAAAATAAATTTTCAAGCTAGATGAGCAAGACATCTTCGTGGTAAAGGCTAATGGAGACGACCGCACTTGATAAGAGGAAATAGGTGGGATTGTTGAGACATGGTAGATTTTGCATTAATTGGAACAATGTTAAATGAGAAAAATTCTTGTCCATGAGAGAAGCAAATAAAGAAGTGGTTGGAGTTATGGATTACATAGAAATTAATAATTCATATGTAATATAGTCATTAATTCAAAGATTTTATACCTAGTCATACTTGATCTCATAATATATGGTATTTTCCGTCAGAAGTTCTGCATCCAATCCTACTTCTTAAGTTAACAAATGAAATATAAGGGATATGGTATTTTCCGTCAGAAGTTCTGCATCCAATCCTACTTCTTAAGTTAACAAATGAAATATAAGGGATATGTATGAAGTAAGTTACCCTGCGTTGATTGAATTTCTAAGTTACAAGGAAAAGGGAATATGTATGTAGTCTATGTACCTTATGTTCCTGCCTCTTGATTTAATAGAATTTTTTTCTTGCAGTTCTGCTCCAGAATTGGTGGGACTGCTGTCTGAGCTGAATGATGCAGTTGAAGAGCTTGAAAGCAGAATCAATCCGCTTCTAAGCAAGGTATTTATCCCGCTGTTAAAGAGGCGTGTGCTAACAGATGACTTGTTTTTTGAATCTCTCTAGTATGGAATCATTTCGTCACCATTTTTTTTTTAGTTTTCTTGGCAGAAATTTATATCTCTATAAAGATCGCTTTGAAGGCCCCTAGGAAGGATCTCACTGAAGGGATGAATTTTAGCTATCCAATATTTTCTGTTATGCTTTTGGTAGAATGCTTTGGTGTCTCGCTTTGAAGTTTTCTTGTCCTGGGTCTTTAATATTTTTTATTGTTTGAGCTTATTACAATAATGTTTTAAGTCCATTTGGCTTGTACAGTGTTGTTTCTTTATTACTTGCTGTCTATGGTTTCTGTTGAATGTGGAATTTGCAGGTCATATTCTCTTGTTGTTCAGCATGTGTCTTTTATTCTATGAAGGTTAAAAAGAGGGAAAGTACAATGAAAGGAGGATCACGCTATTTGGAAGTAAAGCAGGTTCTGCTGCAGGCCTATTGCCAAGCAATTACCTTTTATCTCCTCCTTAAGTCTGAGGGACAACCAGTTCGTGATCATCCTGTTATAGCTCGCCTTGTGGAGATCAAAAGCTTATTGGAGAAGGTATTTAAAGAAGCTATATAATTTCTGTTAGTGATTTTATCTATAAATCTGCACATGCATGCTGCGTGGCATGCCAATGAATATCGTTGTTAACTTTCAGCCTACTTGTTAATTCCTGTTAGAAACCACTCTTGGGCATTATAGGCAAAGTCACACTACACTGAACGGTGTCATTGCTCCTGTCATCATAGTGATTATGGGTAATATGCTACTCAAGGAGCGTGTGGACATACTTTTTAGCCTATCCCTTTTTTTCCCTTTATGTTCAGTGATTTGCTAATTGTTGTTGTAGTTGTCTCTATTTGTAAGTATGGCTGTTTGGTTCAGTCTACGCTGCTAGTTGAACATCTTTACTAAAATTCCATTGAATTTTACATTTCCATTTAGTGAGGACTAATGAACCATTTGGTCGAGCTGTGTAAGCCATTTATTTGTGGTGTCTCCCTATCCATTATGCTGGAATCGACTTTAACTGGCACCTGATCCTTATGAAATCATGATCTTTCTTCTGTAATTCCTAATCTTTGTGTGGTATACTATTCTGAGGGTAGAAGGGGATGACTGGAAGGTTGTCAGGATTGTGCACATGCATATTTTTTCATCAACATCTTTTGCAGTTAGCTTTTGGTTTCCTTGAGTGTTGACTGACTATCCAAGCACCCGAAGATTTTTTTTTTTTTAATCCTCCATTGAGTCATGCGTATGACTGTACTACTGAATCACTCAATGTTTGTGAGCATATTGCTATACTGTTTTGCATGGGGTTTTGTCTACTGTCACAAATCTTAGACGTACTACCTTTGGCAGATGAAACAACTTGATGAAAACCTTCCATCTCACCTCGAGGAGATTCTAAAACAAAGTACTTCAGATAAAATGCCAGAAAAGTTGGTGAATGATGAAAATTTGTTGCAATCTGATGATTCTGATGAAGATGACGAGTCCATTCCACCGCCTATTGATGTTCAAGATCAAGAGGCAAAACATGTATGTTTCACCTTAATCAAGATTGTATATTTGCCTCCTTGTGTCTTTGGTATGAACATAAACGTTGGTTTTGCAGCCTCATGAACCCATTCAGGACAATGAGAATAATGGAGAGAAACATAAACCTCAGGTGAGTCTGGCTCAATTGACAGTGCCAGAAATGTCAGTTCCTCTCTCTCCTAGCTGCATAAAATAGTTTAAGTATTCTTGTATTTGATATCGCAAAATTTGGCAGAAGGAACAATTTGGGGTGCAAAGCTTGAAGATGTTAAATGTGAGGGCTGCCCTTGAGGAAAAATTGAGGCACAAGAATGTTTTTAGTTCAAATGCTTCAAAAGGGGAGAAAAACCAAAAAACATCGAAACCAGTGAACAGGTACTGCTTTAATTGCCCACACCTGCTCTTTGTTTTAATTCAAGGCGTTTACTTAGGTTCATTCTTCAACAGGCAGCTAGAGACCTATGCAGATTTCGATGATCATGCTACTGAAGATGTAGCATCTCGTCATGGGTTGATGAATGGGCATGCAGGATCATTAGAATTAACTAAACTCTCCAATCTTCTGCAGGTTGAAAACAAGAGACAGAAGGTTTGGATCTTGGCATGATTATGTTTAATTTTTTTCTTTAAGTGCAAGAGGTTATGTGATTGATCAAACTGTGTTTGCAACAACTAGACTACCTTTTACCAAGGGGATATATGGGTTAAAAATTCAAAATGAGAGTAAATTTCCAGTTGGTGCAGTCCTTCAACAATGTTCCTATAAGATGTTTCTGATGATTCAGGAATTAGTTGCTCTAGAATGGATGAGACTGTTAGGATAATCTAGTATAGATGGAACTAACCATGCCAGTAATATACCTAAAACATTGCAAAAAAGAAAAGAAATCATCATGGGCTACAATTAGGGTATATGGCTAACACATGTTAACACTTTGTTTTTACTTATTTTCATGTCATACAATAATCCTGTATGGATTACGTCAAGTGAAATACCTAAATATTGGGAAAAAAATATTCTACTTTCCTGTCCCTTGAAGTTTTGGAGGAACTCTTTTTTATTCTCGTGATTGTATTCAGATTTTGATGTTGTCTCGTACCTCTCTCTGTCCTAGCTCTTTTTTGATTGTTGGATATGATAGATGAAAGATGATAGATTGATATACCTTCCATTTAGATGATTGTTAAATTACCTAGGGTTATAAGTTGACTTAAGTACAATTTTTTATGGATTGGACTCGCGCTGAATTTCTACTAAATTTTTAAACAAATCAAGTGATAGTATCGTATTAGTTATGGAAGGATTCAAAGGAAGCTCTAAGTGACATTACCATATTAATCCTGAAATGAATATTATGAATGACAAGCTTTTCATCTTGCTCCTGGAAGGTCATATCGGGTGATGATGATTTGCCAAGGAGGGATGATATTGGAGAAAGGCGGAGGAAACATGAGCTTCAAGTATTGGCTGGAGCTGGAGTTAAGTCAGAGGATGATCTCGGTGACGAAGATGGGAATCTTGAGGCTAATGGAGGTGCTGACTCTGAGGAAAGTGAATCTGAAGAGTCAGCCGATGAGTTTTATAAGCAAGTGAAGCAGCAACGAGCTGCAAAACTCGCCACCAAAGCAGAGATGTATACAAGGTCTGTTTTCTGTTGCTCATCCCATATTTTCCTTCTTAATCTTAATGTGGAGAGCCACAAAAGTCCACAGACCGCCTAATTGACACCAACGAGTGAAATTAATAGTTACATGCTGGGTATAGAACAAGGAGATCCTAGAAATTTCTCCAGTCATTTATGAGCTCCATGACTGTACCTATTTAAGATTTGTTTTCTTTTTTCCTCCATTTCTTGAAAATTTTTCTTAGACATTTGATATCAAGGGTTGAGACCTTCATTTACAAGGAAAAGTCTTAACATTGAATAATCTTTTGGAATGAAGACAAATTTTAATTACCAGGTACAAAGCGCAAAATAACGTGGTGCAAATGTATAATGTGTCTTTGTATAAACAAATCATTTCTTTCTTTTCAAAGGATATTGAACCTTTATTAGGAGTTGGATTGAGCTAAAACTTGAACTTAAATTTCTACGAGTTTTTTTTGCTATTATGAAATAAGAAAGATGTTATATCAATCTTTTTGCTACTTTATCCTATGGACTTAGCAGGAAAAGGGAAGAGAACTTTTGAGGAGGGTGAATGGCATTCTGGATCTAATTAAAAAGTAGAAATTAAATGAAGATTAAAGAAAAGACGTGAGAAAGCTAGTAATGCATCAAAATCAAGGACCTATGGCTTTCAAAATGCATGAGTTTTCTTTTGTTTTTGTGACACATGAAATCTCAATGGAAATATTTAGTGCCATTTCATGGTAAAATTGCTCTCAGAATGTATTCAATTTGTGGTTGACTTTGATGCGCCTACAGGGATCTGGCAATTCCATCTTTGCCTGAGACAGTTGATGGAAAGCGCCACATCACTTATCAGGTGAGCCTGCGTGCAATGGTTCTGGTCAGTTCTGTTAATGGTCTTAGCTACCCGTTGCCATAGTCAAAGATTTAACTTTTGCTGTGCAAATGCTTTAGATGGAGAAAAATAGAGGATTGACCCGTAATCGGAAGAAACAAACGAAAAATCCAAGGAAGAAGTACCGGGTGAGTCAAGAGAATCAGATTGTTGATGTATATTCTCACGTCAACTTTCAATATTGCCTGAAATTATTTATGTTCATCTTGCGTGCAGAGTAAGCATGAGAAGGCAGTGGTCCGACGAAAAGGGCAAGTTCGGGAAATCAGGAAGCCATCCGGACCTTATGGTGGGGAAGCATCTGGTATTAATGCAGGAATCAGTCGAAGCATAAGATTCAAGAGCTAAATGCTACTACTTTGGATGAAAATCTGTCGTGCGGACCTTGGAGCAACCTGCCGGTGATTTGGGTGACAGGAGTATATATACATAGTCGAGCTTCTACAGTTGCACAAGCATCAGTTGGAGTCTAACGGGGATGTAAGGGGACGAGTTAGGAGCCCTGGCAGATACGTATTGCCCATCAGTGGCAGGCCATTTTTGTTAGTATTGGAAGACTGGAGTTTCACTTGAGTAGAGATTGCTTTCCATGTGGAAGGCCTTGTATTATTAGCAAGAAATCTTGTTGGAATTTGGTTATTAAAGATTGTAACTTTTTTTGGGCTTCAAAGATTGTGACTTCATCCTCTCTTTTTTCCTATTTCTTTGTAAGGAGCCGATTCCGTATGTTCAGTTTTAACTCCCCGCCCAAGGGGTTTTTCTCTTCAGCTAGTAGGACTGAATATTGTTGAATGAATTTGAGCTGAGGATTGGACTGTGTTCCAATATGTGATCACGAGTCGCAGTATACTTTTAGAACCTGAGGTGCCTGTCTTTAGAAGATTCTGATCTCAGGCCGGAAGGACACATTCCAGGTGAAGTGCCCACATCAGAAATATGCAAGCTATGTCTGGTGTGGTGATCCTTTTTAAGAGAATTTCTAGCAAGCCTTGAAGCTATTTTGAAAGAGTAAACCACAGGGTTCCGAGAAGAACAAAGAGGGAACTACAGGCATATATATTATAGGGGTGTGCAACGGAAACCGCTCAAACCGGAACCAGACCAAACTGGACCGGACCGGCCGGTTTTGGGCAGTTCCCATGGTCGGCGGTCCGGTTCCCGGTTCCAATGTGGGAACCGGACCGACCGGACCGACTGGACTGGACTAAATTTTTTATATATAATTTATATTCATATAATATATAAACACATATAATATATTAATATTATATATGAAACTTATTGCAATTGAAATTGCAATTTAGGTAACATACTCTTATGTGGCCAAGAGACCACCAAAACTCTTGTTGTTACTCTTTATTTATAGAAAAAACTCTCCTCATGCTCACACTCTCTCTTGCTCCCCTCACTTGCAAATGATAAGGCACTTCAAGCCTTAAAAAGTTTCATATTGACTAAACATTCAAAGTATAGAAGAGAGATTGTCTATAAAACCTAAGCCAAGCACAACCTTTAATCACGTTGTTCATGGGTTTTATGCTTAAAATTAAGCATGAAACACATAAACTATTATTGATATTCACACAAGTGAAATTTGAATATTTTGCACATGGAAACATGTGTGAGTAGTTTTATTAAATTGCTCGAAAACCGAATTTGATTGATCGGTCCGGAGCATGATTATTCTTTAGTGAATCGTCATTCTTTAGTGAAAAAATAAAGTGTCAATTCTTTTGGACCGGACCGGACCGGAACCGATGGTCGGGTCCGATTCTCGGTCCTAAGACCAATTAGGAACCAATTCTCCGGTCCGGTTCCCAGTTCCTCCTTGGAACCGGACCGAACCGGGAACCGATCACCCCTATTATATTAGCCTTCATTCACAAACAAAAATATCCGATATTCCTGGTTTTTTAGAGATGAGCCTCGTTAAATTTGTGTCTGAACCGTGCGAAACCAACCGGTGCATCTGGGCTAATGATCAGGGGGCAGTGTACATTCGAAGATCGCATTTCAGGATGAGGGGGGCTCCTATCCTTTTAGTTTCCTACCAAGATAAGAACGGAGTAAACTGATGGTTGCGTTTCGATGTAGATGATGACCGAGTTTCTGGATAAACCTCAGGTGGCAGAAACGAAAACGCAGCAGCATTCATCCTTCCTAATTTTCGATCAATCCATGCCCACTTGCCATAATTCCCGTAACTTCTCTCCACTCATATCATACACAGAAATACGGAAAATCCATAACTGGTCGTAGACAAGAGAGAGAGAGAAGAGGAGAGAATCATACAACACAAGAAGAGATCAAAGGAGAACATATTTTCTTCGAGGCTTGCGAATCTTATGGTAAATTGTATGAGAGAGATAAAGTTTTCTTCTCTTTATACGCACTAATATGTGTTGGAGATATGATTTCATCGGAGATATGATTTGACATCAGACATACATTCTAGGATTGGATTTGGATCGATTGATTGACTCAATTAGAGATCACAATTGATACCATATTTTTTCCTTCCTTTTTTACTGTTCATACATTACACTATAAATACTTGTAAAGAATGCATCTATCTATAGGCTAAGATTAGGGAAAATTATCCAAAAAGTCTTAAAATTATTGCACTTTTTCTAATTTAGTTTTAAACTTTTTAATTTTGTCAATTGAATTCTAAATATTTTCATCTTTTACCAATGAAATCAATTTGAACAATTTTGGCCGAAAATTACTGACATAGACGGCTGGTGCTAATGTGACAATTTTAAATAATATTTAATGATATTTTAATAATTTTTTGATTTTATGTTTGTTTTTGTTTTTGTTTTGTTTTTTTTTTTTTGAAAGGTTTGGAGAGAAGGCCGGCAAGGGTGGTTGTCTGACCCTCGCCAGCCACAGGTGAGGTCGACCAACTCTCGCCAGCTTTGGGCGAGGGCACTAGCGAGGGCCATGACGCCCTCGTTGACAAAAGCAAGGGTGTGTGAGCCCTCGCCCAAACCGACGAGGGCGGCATCCTCACTCAAAGCCCTCGCCTGGGGTTAGCAAGGGCCACCAAGCCCTTGCCTGGCCAGATTTGGCGAGGCATCATGGCCCTCGCCTAGGGCTATCGAGGGTGGACTAGCCACCCTTGCTAGCCTTCTCTCCAAACCCTTGAAAAAAAAATAAAAATAAAATTCAAAAATTTAATAAAATATTTTTAAAAATTGCTACGTCATACTAGCCATTCAAGTAAGTAATTTCCAACAAAAATTGGTTGAATTGACTCAATTAACAAAAAGTGTAAAGGTTTTAGACTCGATTGACAAAATTAAAAAAAATTATGATTGAATTTGCAAAAGTATAATGAGTTTAGGACTTTTTGAACAAATTTTCCCCAGATCATCGTGTTTCATCAGTTTAGATCTGAAATTTTAAGGTGAATCTATCCATGTTTGGAAGCACTTAATATCTTTTTTCCAAAAGAATTGTTTCTTATGAACCCATTACTCCTTACTCCTTTTGATATACGCATGGAAGAGCTCGGTGTATATTTGGTGCTCGCCGGCCCCGTCAGCAAGGGCCAGGTAGGTCTGGCGCTGTCGATTTTCTATAAGCTTTTTGGACGGTTCGAACGGGGCGGTTTCAGTCCCGAGCACGGTCGCGTCCAATGAGCTGCTAGTCGCACTTAGGAAGGCGGATATGAGAGAGGAGTTCAGGGAGGCGTTTGACAAATTGAGAGGGAAGGATGGGTTTGAGTTGGATGCTTGGGGTTATAACATTTGTACTCGCGCATTCGGGTGTTGGGGCGATTTGCCTACATCTCTGCACCTTTTCGAGGAGATGAAGGCGAGGAGTTCGGCTTTGTTTGCCATCCTCTCAATTTTAGGAGGTAAAAGAAGATGGCAAATTAGATCCAAAGACTATGACTAATTATCTATAGAAAAACGCATCAGCTTAAATTTTCAGTTTTTATTTGCCTCTTAAGATTATAACATATCACAAGCCCAACAATGTGTTATTGACATGGTATTCCATAGCCAAAAGTTTTGAACATTATGATGCAAGTCAAATCCAGCTGAACGTGCCTGTGACATGCTTATTTTTGTTTTGATTAGAAGATTTGTAAAAGTAGGACCTAATTAGACAAATTAAAAAGTCATATAACTTGATTAAAAAAAAGTGTGAAAGTAGACGGAAAGTAAACATGGAGCGTCATGTCATTGTAACACATTTGTTACAATGTGTTATCCTTCACTAGTATCATGACCAAAGTAAAAATGCAGCCTAAAATTCTAAAATCATCCCCTTGTTACTATCCCAACCCAGAAACATTGAGCGTCATGTCATGGCTCGATGAATTGACATGATCTAGAGGCTTTTTGAATGATTGTTATGACTGATTCATAACCAAGTGACCCTTAACCTATCTCTCAAAGACTTAAGGTTTTCTCTAGTGTTCTTGGATACTTTTAGGGGTGGACAATATGGTAATTGTACACATATGTAACAAATGTAGGTAGATGGTGGTTAGGGAGATGCAATCTCTACCATTATATCAAGAAGAGATCTACGGCTACAGTTAGCCTTGTACTTGTATATATAGGGCATTCTCTCCTTCATTTGTATCTCATTTACAATTGGAATATTTTTCGGAACTTCTTTCTAGAAGACTAAAGGGTTTGAGATACTTTGCCTCCTACAGAAACATCTGCCTTTTGTCAGGCTTTTTGTGAATTTAACTACATATAATTAGGCCAAGTAATTTTTGTGGCATCACATTCCGGTCTCTCACGGATGGTGGGCCTTCTCTCGTTGAGAGGAGACCTCCGATCAAAGAAAGCCTCCGAGGAACATCGAGATGGTACTAGTGACAAGAGGAAGAATAAGGATGATGAGGAAGAAACAATGCTTCTCATGAATTCTTCCCTAATGTTGGTCATGTCAGTAATATCCAAACGGAATAACAAGGTTGATGAGGAAGAATCGACGCTTCCATGAATTCTTCCCTAATGTTGGTGATGAAGACAGTAATATCCAAACGGGAGGTTGCTCAGTTCGTGTTCAGGGTGTGCCAAGATTGGAAGATCTATGTTCCTATCATCATGCTCGCGAAGAGAGCTGGAGAGTTGAGCTGGAGTTTGGCCAACATATTTGACCACCTCGTCATGATCTTCAAAGTACTTGTTCTCTTATGGATTACGAAAAGAGCACCGTTCTTCCCAGCTAAGGACTCGCTGTTTTATCTCCTTGTGTCTGTTTACATCGTAGCATTCTTATCTGCTTTTGGTGGCGGCATTCTTATCTTGGTGGCAAATGGTTCTGCTGCTTAAAACTGGGTGGGCTCAGAGTGCTGGCCGTCTCGCTGGTTTCTGATGGCCATGGTTTTAATCCTCCTCTATAAAATTACCTCTGCTGATATGTGTTTATTTCTCCCTTTTTCTTTCTTTAGAATAAAGGATTTGTACAAATATGTGTTTCTTAATGTCTTTCTTTTTTCAGTTCGTGACGTTGGGAGAAAAAAATCAAGCAAATCTTAATGATCTAAGGATCACGGATCCACACATCTCCAAATAAACAATACAAAAACAACGTCGTTTTGGTGCTGACGTGGTAAAAAATAATATAAAAATTAATTAAATTAAATTTAAAACTAAATTTATTTAAAACATTTTAAAATAAAAACATAAAAATAAATAAATAAATAAATAAATAAATAAATAAATAAATAAATTTACCAAAAAAAAGGTGGGAAGAGGTCGGTTGAGGGCTGAGCCCTCACTGCTGGGAAGGGCCGGCGGCGGCGAGGGCTCACCCTCCCGCCCCTTCCCTTTTAAAAAAAAAAATTATTTATTTATTTATTTTTAATTTTTTTAATATTTGTATATTTATTTTAAAATGTTTTACATAAATTTAGTTTTAAATTTAATTTAATTATTTTTTATATTATTTTTATCACGTCAGTACAAAAACGACGTTGTTTTTGTATTGTTTAGCCACATTAGTGTGCAAAACGATGCCGTTTTATACACTTATTTCGCCGGAAAATTGCCACGTTAGCATTTTGGCCAGATTTTCGCCGGAGTGGCACTTAAGTGATCCATTTTATTCCAATTTCTATATTTAAGTGTCACATTTCTAATTTTTGGCACTTAAAAGTGTCTCTTCGTGCTAAGTTTTGGCACTTGCACTATACTTCTCCTCAAGAAGTTGCTTCACCTTATTTTGAGATATCATGGCTTTCAACTGAAAATCACAAAACATATGTATAATATTTCACATCACAGATACAACAAAATCACGGTTGCATCAAACATATTTGGTTCTTATTTTGCAGCCCCCACTTCATATCCCACCAAATTGGTTGGGCCAATTTGGTGTAATACATGACTTACTTCTTTTTTCTTGACTATTTCCCTTAGATTATCTATTAGATGTTTATGGGGTCTCCAGTATATGATTTCACTTTCGCTATAGTTTTTATATGATTCACAATACACAAAAAGAGTTTATGAAAATTTTCTCTAGGTCGTCCATTATGTTAAGCTGTCCAAAAGTTTGTATTAGTATATATAGTTGATCGGTGATGCTTGTGCCGTAAAATCAATCGTGCAAGGATTGGAATTTCGAAGAGGAGTATTGTCAATATGAGATTTTGACGGGACAATTATAAAATTTTTTCTAAAGTTTTCATGTTACGACCAATATAATCCAAAACCTTTTTAATTTCATCAACTTAATCGTAAACATTCTGACAATTTGCATATGTAGTTTAACTCGTTAATTTTGATCAGAACATTTTATTTATGTAACACGACTGGCGTTGACATAGATATTTTTAAATTTGATTTTAATTTTCTGATTTTTTAATAATTTTTTATTCTTTATTTTCTTTTATTTTCTTTCTTTTTTCCCCAACTACGGTGGCCTTCACCGGCCCACAATTGGAAAAAGAAAAAGAAAGAAAATAAAACAAGAAAATACAAAAATTATAAAAAGTTCTGAAAAATTTAGAAGAAATTGCAGAATGAAAAGTCACCGCACCACCTTTCCCATGCCCCCAACAAACACAAAAAACCAATGGAAAGGACAAATTATAAATAAAAGTCATTTGACCAAAATGGAAAAACCAGATTACGAGGATGCAGTTCCCCTTCGGATTCCGTCTGACGGTATTATAAGGGCCTGTTCCAAGCTCAAAGAGGAGGTTGCACTTCTCGTAAAAAATGGCAGGCTCAGCAGGCCTGAATACTGAATAGAATAGATCACGGAAAAGTCAAAATGAAAGCTATCGCTTGCAAGGATACAGCTTCAGTAATGCCTGAGAAGTAAGGGAGCCTACAGACCTAATGTAGCTAACGAAGTGTCACTACAAGAAACTTCTGCACCATCACACAAAGATTGAGAGATATTATAACTCGCCTACTTTCTAATTAAACTGGATTTAGAATCTCATGTAATTAAGATGATAAATTCAACCATCGAACTCTCCTTTTCCACCAGTGAATGCTGACTTCCCTCTTTTTAATATTTTTTCTAGGTGAATACGTCTTTGAGCATCCTCATATTTTAACACAGACCATACATCTAACTGAGATCACGCGGCCTGATACTTTCTACAACTCAAATGAACTGCTAAAGAGTTAGAACAATCATTTCAAAGTTCCAAAAGCTGAACAACACTAGCAGATATCCTTGAAGATATAAATTAATTGAGGATATGGATGTTTTCCATCACATTCACATGCAATATATGCGATGAGACTAATTTGAAACAGTGAAGGTTACATCCATAAACATCGGCAAATTCTGAACCAGAATACGACCATTGAACATCATGATTAGGTCCCTCTGTACCTGACAAACTACCAACAATGCAAAAGATAAGTTTCAAGAAAATAATTATGTAGGTCGTCTTAGTAAGAAACAAATAAAAGCTAGCGAAGAGGCACGAGCCCTTCATGATTCCCTCCTATTGTCGGGCAGTTTAGTTTTGATTCCTCATAGTAACTCTGGTTCGTTTTATCAACATCATACTGCACCACAACCAGAAGTCCAGTTGACCCATCATTCCAGTGTAGCCGCACCACATCATACTGTGATAAAATAATTTTTGGGTTTCTATTTAAATTTTCTTTCGATGATCAGCTATTATGCTTTTACGTGGACTACAAGCGACATTCTGGTTAATCGTTATCGCATAGAAGGCGCTTTTATCCGGTAGAATTTTTTATCTTTATCTAATTTGTGGTCCTATCAACTATCCAAGTGGCAGAACTATAAATAAACCTACACGGTGTGGATAGTTGAGAGGTCCAAGAGAGAATTCTACGAGATAAAAACGCCTTGTATGCAGGAGTGATTAACCATAACACCACCAACTGTAGTTAGAAAAGTAAATTGGGCCAACGTGGAGCCAACCAAGGAATTCACACATTAGCAACCTAGAACGATAAACCAAAGGCAGGCACAATTCTGTCAGGAAATATGACATGAAAAAGCAGAGAGCTTCAGAAGAAGCACTGCAACTATTCATAAATACAGTCCTCAAATTTAATGACGAGCAAGACATGTATATACAAGAGAAATATTAGCAGCCTATTGCCAACTTTTTTCTGTATAGAAAAACCAACCCAGGAGAAATACTTAGGAGTTGGTTACATCAGCTTTCCTCTATCAATATAGAAAAACCAATCCAGTTTATAACCTCCTCTCCCAACTTGGGAAAGAAAGGCATACGAATGTCATTAAATTCTGTAGATGACCAGCATGGCTATATTAATCAGAAAGGCTAGGATGGTGGCCATTGATCCAATCGCTCCCACTCTGGGTCTACAGAATAATTTCCCTCCAAGAGCAGCTAAGAAGCCTAGCACATAAAGAAACACGATGACGTTGCTGGTTAATGTTATGTAACTAGCAAGAGAAACAGATCCTTGAATGTTTAGACCCAACAATGAATCTGTCATGTCAGCCAATCTGTCAAGAACATGACCCAAGCTGTCATGAGCATGACCCAAGGAGTTCTCGGTACGAGATGTGGATTCCCCCTGGGAAACAGTTAGGTCAAATCCCTTCTCAATATCAATGTCAAGAGGAGCAAAACCATGAGATGTGAATTCCCCACGGGACAATTGCGGTTGTCTGCTTGTGCCATTAGGAAAAGAATTCAGTCTTGCTTTCACTGGTGATGAAATGATCCCCAATTTCTCCAATCTCAGAAAGGAGTTCTTCAAGCGGCATTGCGGGTTTCTTTCATCTCATCTCTCCTTGGGTCATGTTCTTGACAACTTGGGTCATGTTCTTGACAACTTGGGTCATGTTCTCCTGTATATACATCTATACACATGTCTTGCTCATCATTAAATTTGAGGATTGTATTTATGAACAGTTGCATTGAAGCTCTCTGCTTTTTCATGTCATCTTTTCTGACAAAATTGTGCTTGCCTTTGGTTTATCGTTCTAGGTTATTACTATGTGAATTCCTTGGTTGGCTCCACGTCAGCCCAATTTAATTTTCTAAGTCGGTCGTGCGGTGGTCGTGCGGTGGTCATGCGGCTATCGTGCAACATTCGTGCGGCGGTCGTGCGGTGGCTGGCGATCCTATGTCAGCTTTCCTCTATCTGTATAGAAAAACCAATCCAGTTTATAACCTCCCCTCCCAACTTGGGAAAGAAAGGCATACGAATGTCATTAAATTTTGTAGATGACCAGCATGGCTATATTAATCAGAAAGGCTAGGATGGTGGCCATTGATCCAATTGCTCCCATTCTGGGTCTACAGAATAATTTCCCTCCAAGAGTAGCTAAGAAGCCCAGCACATAAAGAAACATGACGACATTGCTGGTTAATGTTATGTAACTAGCAAGAGAAACGGCTCCTTGAATGTTTAGACCCAACAATGAATCTATCATGTCAGCCAATCTGTCAAGAACATGACCCAAGCTATCATGAACATGACCCAAGGAGTTCTCGGTACGAGATGTGGATTCCCCCTGGGAAAAAGTTAGGTCAAATCCCTTCTCGATATCAATGTCAAGAGGAGCAAAACCATGAGATGTGAATTCCCCACGGGACAATTGTGGTCGTCTGCTTGTGCCATTAGGAAAAGAATTCAGTCTTGCTTTCACTGGTGATGAAATGATCCCCAATTTCTCCAATCTCATAAAGGAGTTCTTCAAGCGGCATTGCAGGTTTCTTTCATCTCATCTCTCCTCAGGTCATGTTCTTGACAGCTTGGGTCATGTTCTCCTGTATATACATCTATACACATGTCTTGCTCATCATTAAATTTGAGGACTGTATTTATGAACAGTTGCATTGAAGCTCTCTGCCTTTTCATGTCATCTTTTATGACAAAATTGTGCTTGCCTTTGGTTTATCGTTCTAGGTTTATTACTATGTGAATTCCTTGGTTGGCTCCAAGTCAGCCCAATTTAATTTTCTAAGTCAGTCGTGCGGTGGTCGTGCAGCTATTGTGCAGCATTCGTGCGGCGGTCGTGCGGCGGCTGGCGATCCTATGTCAGCTTTCCTCTATCTGTATAGAAAAACCAATCCAGTTTATAACCTACCCTCCCAACTTGGGAAAGAAAGGCATACGAATGTCATTAAATTTTGTAGATGACCCGCATGGCTATATTAATCAGAAAGGCTAGGATGGTGGCCATTGATCCAATCGCTCCCATTCTGGGTCTATAGAATAATTTCCCTCCAAGAGCAGCTAAGAAGCCCAGCACATAAAGAAACACGACGACATTGCTGGTTAATGTTATGTAACTAGCAAGAGAAACGGCTTCTTTAATGTTTAGACCCAACAACGAATCTGTCATGTTAGCCAATCTGTCAAGAACATGACCCAAGCTATCATGAACATGACCCAAGCTATCATGAACATGACCCAAGGAGTTCTCGGTACGAGATGTGGATTCCCCCTGGGAAACAGTTAGGTCAAATCCCTTCTCGATATCAATGTCAAGAGGAGCAAAATCATGAGATGTGAATTCCCCACGGGACAATTGCGGTCGTTTGCTTGTGCCATTAGGAAAAGAATTCAGTCTTGCTTTCACTGGTGATGAAATGATCCCCAATTTCTCCAATCTCATAAAGGAGTTCTTCAAGCGGCATTGCAGGTTTCTTTCATCTCATCTCTCCTTGGGTCATGTTCTTGACAGCTTGGGTCATGTTCCCATGTATATACATCTATACACATGTCTTGCTCATCATTAAATTTGAGGACTGTATTTATGAACAGTTGCATTGAAGCTCTCTACCTTTTCATGTCATCTTTTTTGACAAAATTGTGCTTGCCTTTGGTTTATCGTTCTAGGTTATTACTATGTGAATTCCTTGGTTGGCTCCACGTCAGCCCAATTTAATTTTCTAAGTCGGTCGTGCGGTGGTCGTGCAGCTATCGTGCAGCGTTCGTGCGGCGGTCGTGCGGTGGCCAGCGGTCCTACGTCAGCTTTCCTCTATATGTATGGAAAAACCAATCCAGTTTATAACCTCCCCTCCCAACTTGGGAAAGAAAGGCATACAAGTGTGTGGAGATGCCAAAGTACTCCATATGAAATGCCAAAAAGTTGGCGAGTGATGAAAATTTATTGCAATCTGACGAATTTGATGAAGGTGACGAGTCCATTCTACCACCTATTGATGTTCAAGTTCAAGAAGCAAAAAATGTATGTATCACCTTAATCAAGATTGTATATATGCCTCCTTTTCTCTTTGGTACGAGCATGAACGTTGGTTTTGCAGCCTAATGAACCCATTCAGGATGATGATAATAATGGAAAGAAACATAAATCTCAGGTGAGTCTGACTCAATTGAAAGCACCAGAAATGTCAGTTCCTCTCTCACCTAGCTGCATAAAATAGCTTAAGTATTCTTGTATTTGATTATCGCAAAATTTGGCAGAGGGAACGATTTGGGGTGCCAAGCTTGAGGATGTTAAAGGTGAGGGCTGCCCTTGAGGAAAAATTGAGGCACGGGAATGTTTTTAGTTCAAATGATTCAAAAGGGGAGAAAACCAAAAACATTCGAAACCAGTGAATGGTACTGCTTTAATTGCCCACACCTGCTCTTTGTTTTAACTTAAGGCAGTTACTTAAGTTCCTTCTTCTACAAGCAGCTAGAGACCTATGCAGATTTCGATTATCATGCTACAGAAGATGTAGCATCTTGTCATGGGTTGATGAAGGGCATGCAGGATCATTGGAATTAACTAAACTATCCAATCTTCTGTGGGTTGAAAACAAGAGACAGAAGGTTTGGATCTTGGCATGATATGTTCAATTTTTTCCTTTAAGTGCAAGAGGTTATGTGTTTGATCAAAATGTGGTTGCAACGACTAGACTACTTCCTACCAAGGGCAATATATAGGTTAAAAATTCCAAATGAAAGTAAATTTCCATTTGGTGCAGTCCTTGAACAATGTTTTAATAAGATGTTTCTGATGATTCAGGAATTAGTTGCTGCCCTAGAATGGACGGAACTGTTAGGATATTCTAGTATAGATGGAACTAACCATGTTAGTAATATTCCTAAAACATTGCAAAAAAGAAAAGACATCATCATGGGCTACACTTAAGGTACATGGCTAACACATGTTAACACTTTGTCTTTACTTATTTTCAGGTCATAGGATAGTTGGGAAATAGATATTCAACTTTCCTGTCCCTTGAAGTTTTTGAGGAACTGTTTTGTATTCTCGTGATTGTATTCAGATTTCGATGTTGTCTCATACCTCCCTCTGTCCTAACTCTTTGTTGATTGTTGGATATGATCGATGGAAGATGATAGATTGATATACCTTCCATGTAGATGATTTTTAAATTACGTAGGGTTATAAGTTGACCTATGTACGATCTTTTTATGGTTTGGACTTGCGCTGAATTTCCACTATTTTCTTTAAAACAAATCAAGTGATAGTATCATGTTAGTTCTGGAAGGATTCAAAGGAAGCTCTAAGTGACATTATCAGATTAATCCTGAAATGAATACTATGAATGAGAAGCTTTTCATCTTGCTCCTGGAAGGTCATATCGGGTGATGATGATTTGCCAAGGAGGGATGATATTGGAGAAAGGCGGAGGAAACATGAGCTTCAAGTATTGGCTGGAGCTGGAGTTAAGTCAGAGGATGATCTCAGTGACAAAGATGGGAATCTTGAGGCTAATGGATGTGAGGAAAGTGAATCTGAAGAGTCAGCCGATGAGTTTTATAAGCAAGTGAAGCAGCAACAAGCTGCAAAACTCGCCGCCAAAGCAGAGATGTATACAAGGTCTGTTTTCTGTTGCTCGTCCCATATTTTCCATCTTAATCTCAACCTAGTCCCAGAAGAGTGATATTAGGCACCGATTTTCATCAATCAATTACAGCTTATGCTTGGAAAAGTAAATTGATAGTTACATGCTGGGTATAGAACAGGGAGATCCTAGAAATTTCTCAAGTCATGTATGCGCTTCATGACTGTACCTATTTAAGATTTGTTTTCTTTTTCCTTCCATGTCTTGAAATTTTTTCTTACCGAGTACAAATTTTTGTACCTATTTAACATTGAACAATCTTTTGGAATGAAGACAAATTTTTATTACCGAGTACAAAGCGCAAAATAACATGGTGCAAGTGTATAATGTGTCTCTGTATAAACAAATCATTTCTTTCTTTTTAAAGGATATCGAACCTTTAAGAGGGTTAATGGATTAAGCTAAAACTAGAACTTACATTTCTACGTGTTTTATTTGGTATCATGAAATAAGAAGTTATATCAATCTTTTTGCTACTTTATCCTATGGACTTAGCAGGTAAAGGAAAGAGAACTTTTGAGGAGGGTTAATAGCATTCTGGATCAAATTAAAAAGTAGAAATTAAATGAAGATTAAAGAAAAGACGTGAGAGAGGTAGCCATGCATCAAAATCAAGGACCTATAGCTTTCAAAATGCACGACTTTTCTTTTGTTTTTGTGACACATGAAATCTCAATGGAAATATTTAGTGTCATGTCATGGTAAAATTGCTCTCAGAATGTATTCAATTTGTGGTTGACTTTGATGCGCCTACAGGGATCCGGCAATTCCATCCTTGCCTGAAACAGTCGATGGAAAGCGCCACATCACTCATCAGGTAAGCCTGCATGCAAGGGTTCTAGTCAGTTCCGTTAATGGTCTTAGCTACTCGTTGCCATAGTCAAAGATTTAACTTTTGCTTTGCAAATGCTTTAGATGGAGAAAAATAGAGGATTGACCCGTAATCGGAAGAAACAAACGAAAATCCAAGGAAGAAGTACCGGGTGAGTCGAGAGAATCGGATTGTTGATGTGTATTTTCACGTTGACTTTCAATATTGCCTGAAATTATTTATGTTCATTTCGCGTGCAGAGTAAGCATGAGAAGGCAGTTGTCCGACGAAAAGGGCAAGTTCGGGAGATCAGGAAGTCTACCGGACCTTATGGTGGGGAAGCATCTGGTATTAATGCAGGAATCAGTCGAAGCATAAGATTCAAGAGCTAAATGCTACTACTTTGTATGGAAATCTGTCGTGCGGACCGTGGAGCAACCTGCGGTGATTTGGGTGACATGAGTATAACATAGTCTAGCTTCTACAGTTGCACAAGCATCGGTTGGAGTCTAAAGGGGATGTAAGGGGACGACTTAGGAGCCCTGGCAGATACGTATTGTCCATAAGTGGCAGGCCATTTTTGTTAGTATCGGAAGACTGGAGTTTCGCTTGAGTAGAGATTGCTTTCCATGTGGAAGGCCTTGTATTATTCGCAAGAAACCTTGTCGGAATTTGGTTATTAAAGATTGTGACTTCATCCATTTGTTTTTTTTTTCTTCCGTTTCGTTCTAGGGAGCCGATTCCGTATGTTAACTCCCCGCCCAAAGGGGTTTTTCTCTTCAGCTAGTAGGACTGAATATTTTGGAAAGAATTTGAGCTGAGGATGGACTGTGTACCAATATGTGATCACGACTCGCAATATACTTTTTAGAACGTGAGGTGCCGTCTTTCGAAGACACAGATCTGAGGCCGCCGCAAGGACACATTCCAGTTGAAGTGCTCACATCAGAAATATGCAAGCGGTGTCTTGTGTGGTGATCCTTTTAAGAGAGAATTTATAGCAAGCCTTGAAGCTATTTTGAAGGAGTAAACCACAGGGCTCCGAGAAGAAAGAAGAAAGAACTACTAGTATCATATTAGTCTCATTCAAGAACGAAAATATCCAATATTCCTGGTTTCTTAGAGATGAGCCTCGTCAAATTTTATGTGCCTGAACCGTGCGAAACCATCCGGTGCATCTGGGCTAATAATCAAGCGGCAGTGTTAGTTCGAAGATCGCATTTCAGGAGGTGGGGGGCTCCTATCCTTTTAGTTTCCTACCAAGATAAGAACGGAGTAATCTGATGATTGTGTTTCGATGTAGATGATGACCGAGTTTCTGGATAAACCTCAGGTGGCAGAAACGAAAACGCTGAAGCATTCATCCTTCCTAATTTTCGATCAATCCATGCCCACTTGTCATAATTCCCGTAACTTCTCTCCACTCATATTACATATAGAAAAACGGAAAATCCATAGCTGGTCGTAGACAAGAGAGAGGAGAGGAGAATCATACAGCACAAGAAGAGACCAAAGGAAAACATATTTTATTCGAGGGTTGCGGGCCTTCTGGTAAATTGTATGTGAGAGAGAGTTTTCTTCTCTTTATACGCACTAATATATGTCGGAGATATGATTTGATATCGAAGATACAATCTAGGATTGGATTTGGATTGATTGATTGAATCAATTAGAGATCACAATTGATACCATAATTTTTTCCTTTTTCTTTTGGTACCCAGGGAACATCCGTGCGCCGCTTCGTGGTGGAGTAAACCTTGGAGGAGCAGTAGAGTCACCACCATCCTTACTGCCCTTTCCTTTTTTTGTTTTTTACTATTCATACATTACACTATAAATACCAGTAAAGAATGCATCTATCCATAGACCCAGATCAGGAAAAATTGTTCAAAAAATCATAAACCTATCACACCTTTTCTAATTTAGTCATAAACCGTCCAATTTTGTCAATTAAGTCGTAAACATTTTTACATTTTATTAATTGAGCCAATCTAGTAAATTTTGGCCATAAATTGCTGATGTGAATGGTCGTTCTAACTTGGTAATTTTGTAATAATATTTAATGTTGAATTTTTATGCTTTTTTTTTCCAGGTTTGCAAAGAAGGCCAACGAGGGTAGCCAACTAACCCTCGTTGGCCTCTTTGACGAAAGTGAGGGCGAGCGAGTCCTCGCCCTCGTCTCGAACCAACGAGGGCGGTGATCTCGCTTGGAGCCTCACCGGCCGGATCTCGGTGAGGGTGTTGTGGCCTTGGTGGGCTTTAGGTGAGGGCTCACACGCCTCCCTTTTGCCAACGAGGGCTTGCATGCCCTCGCTTTCACTTGCAAGGGCGTTCGGTGATCGCCTTAGGCTAGCGAGGGTGGCTACCTTGGCCGGCCTTCTCTCTAAAAAAAATAATAATAAAAAGAAAAAAGAAAAGCATAAAAAATTTGAAAAAATTTGAAAAATTTGAAAAAATTAGGAAAACATTATTAAAACGCTGAGCAAACCATGTAAGTATCTTCTGGTCAAAATTAGTCGGATGAACACAATTAGCAAAATGTGTAAAGGTTTAAGATTCAATTGATAAAATTGTAAAATTTAAAATTGAATTCAGAAGTGTAATAGGTTTAGGACTTTTTGGGCAATTTTCCCCCTAGATCACGATTGTGTTTCATCAGTTTAGATTTGAAATTCCTCTAGTCGATCGGCACCAGCTAGAGGTGAGGGTCGGCGAGGTCAAGTCTCTCTTAGTAACGATGATGCCACTGTCACCAGATCCTAGCCAAGGCAAGGGTCGACCATGGGCATCAATACATCGGGAGTGGTTGCTTTCGGTTTTCGTTTTGTTCGAGCTATGTTTTGGTCACTGAATGTGATTATGGTGAATTTCTCATTGTTGTTACTTTTTTAATTATGTCGATTTTTTTGGCACATGGATGATATTTTAAATTTTAAATCATTATAATTATTAATCTGATATGTAAGACTTTGGATATTTTTCTTTTGTGCAATGAAGGTGATTTAACGGGAGATCTTGGGCGTGATGACGATAAAGTGGTCCTTCATGACCATTACACCACAAGCCCCCAACAGGAGATTAGTTAGTGCTGCCTCTTTTATTCTCCAAGAGCCAAAGGCTCACCAAAAAAAATGGCCACCGGCCATTTTCCCGCTAGCGAATCTAGGAAGTCTTGAAGATGGGATCCATGTCTAAAGTACTCAATAGTCTTTTTTTTTTTTTTTTTTTTTTCAAAAGAATTGTTTGTTATAAACCCATTACTCCTTTTGACATTCACATGGAAAAGCTAGGCATGAGGCTAAATTCCCTTATGTATACTTTGGTGCTTGCCGCGCTCGTCAGGAAGGGCAGGTAGGTTTGGCGCTGTCGATTTTCTATAAGCTTTTGGATGGTTCGAAGGGGGCGGTTTCAGTCCGGAGCACGGTCGCAGGCAATGATCTGCTTGTCGCACTTAGGAAGGCGGATATGAGAGCGGAGTTCAGGGAGGTGTTTGATAAATTGAGAGCAGAGGGAAGGATGGATTTGACTTGCATGCTTGGGGTTATAACATTTGTATTCACGTGTTCGGATGTTGGGGCGATTTGCCGACTTCTCTGCACCTTTTCGAGTAGATGAAGGCGGGGAGTTCGGGTTTGTGTAGCCATCCTCTGAATTTTAGGAGATAAAAGAAGATGGCAAATTAGATACGGAGATTTGGCTAATTATCTAAAGAAAAACGCATCAGCTTAAGTTTTCAGTTTTGATTTGCATCTTAAGATTATAACATATCACAAGCAACGATGTGTTACTGACATGTTATTCCATAGCCAAAAGTTCTGAACATTATGATGGAAGTCAAAGCCAGCCGATCGTGCCTGTAACTTGCTTATTTTTGTTTTGGTTAGGAGGTTTGTAAAAGTAAGATCTTATTAGACAAATTAAAAGTCAAATAACTTGACTAAAAGAAGCATGAAAGTGGACAAAAGTAAAATTTATCCGTTGCAAGTACCATGATAAAAGTGAAAGAAAAAAAAAAGTTTCCATTTAGATATCATCCCTTTGTTACTATCCCAACCTAGAAACATAGAACATTAAAAGTCAAATAACTTGACTAAAAAAAGCGTGAAAAAATAAAAAGGGCTTCAATTTAGATATCATCCCTTTGTTACTATCCCCACCTAGAAACATAGAGCATCGTGTCATGGCCTAATGAATCGACACGATCGTTTCAGAACGAATGCTATGATCGATTCATAATTGAGCGACCCTTAACCTATCTCTAAAAAACAAAGGTTTTTTCGAGTGTTCTTGAATATTCTTATGGTGGGCAATATAGTAATTGTACACATATATAATAATTGTGAGTAGATGGTTGAGAAACGTAATCTCTACCGTTATATTAGTCTTATACTTATATATACAGGGGTATCCTCCATTTATTTGTATTTCATTCACAATTGAAATATATTTGATAACTTCTCTTTAGAAGAATAAAGGGTTTGAGATACTATGCCTTTATTCATTATGAGTGTATGTTTTGGTGCCGCTTTGTTGTAAATATTGGTTAAAGCTCAATATAATTACATTTAAAACATTTACAAAACCATCTTATTTTGCAATTTACATCTACACAATTAGGCCAAGTAATTTCCGTGGCACTTTTTTTTTTTTTTGGGGTCTAAAAACGGATAATATATTAATATCGCTAAGTAGAAGAGACATTTAGCATATTGTTGAAAATACAGAAGATCTTGCAGAAAAGGAGGAGGGTATAAACCCAGTTAGAAGGGGGGTAATCCGCAACTAGATTCACTTCCCTTTTGCAATGGACGATCTGTAGATTAGGGCACCGACAGAGAAGCGCCGTGGTTTCTTCGACTAAGGACCTTATCTCCCAAGGCACCAGATTAGGGTTTCGAATGGCATCCACAAGAGGTAAGCAATCGGATTCCATAATCATTTGATCTACGGCCTTTCCTTTTTGCAGCAAGAATTGAAGCGTTAGATTAAGAGCCATCACCTCTGCTTGCAGGGCCGAAGAGGCAGTGGCGGATTGTGCAAAACCATCGATCACAATGCCAGAGAAATCTCGACACACGCAAGCACCAAAGCTTCACTACAATCGTACTGGTAAGCTGCATCTATATTGATTTTGATCACTCCTTGATTCGGTGGACGCCATCGTTGATCTGTTTCTGCCTGTTGCAAGCTTCGTCTCGGTTTCACCCCATAATAGCATCTACTGGACTTGGCGTTTGCTAAAGCTGTCTGCACGACCTGTTCAGGGTTTGGTTGCTGTTGGCGAAAGATGAAGTTGTTGTGGGCTTTCCAGATTTGCCAAAGGATGGATGCAGTTGTCACCAAATCTAGTAAGCCGTCTCTGTTTTCAATTAAGTCGACCAACCATGATTCTATCCGATGAACTCCACGGAAATGTTGCTTGATGTTGATTGCTGGGTTGAACCAAACATTTTGAGTCCATGGGCATAATAAGAAAATATGTTCTGGTGTTTCTGGGATCTGATCATTGTACATACAGCAAACTGGATCTGATAATATGTGTCGATGGTATAGATTTTCTCTAGTTGCCAAAGCGTTATTGCAAACTGACCAAAGGAAAGATCGAAGTTTAGGCGTAGAATTCATTTTCCAGATAGCATTCCATAGTTTGCGAGGCACCTGAAAGGAGGAAGATGCGTGATTATGACTGTTCTTGATTTGTTGTGTTCTTATGTTGTTGTAGTAGCTTTTTACAGTAAATGTACCATTCTGCTTTCCTCTCCAAATGAGCCTATCCTCAGTGTATTGTGGTCGAATTGGGATAGAAATGATCTCTTCCACTATTTGAATATCGAAGCTCTGCCATAGGAGGGTAGTATTCCAAGCATTGTTGTCTGGAATTAGAAAATCTGCTACTTTTTCAGGTTCTCCTCTAGGTGCAGGTCCACCGATAACCCCCTTGGCCAGCCATCTATCCTCTTGAATTTTAATATGTGTCCCATCACCCACAGACCATTGCATATTTTCTGCTATAGATTTTCGGCCTATCAGTATGCTTTGTCATCCCCAGGAGGGTCTTGTTCCTTTGGTTGCATGCCAGAAATCTTGAGAGTGAAAGTACAATCCTTTTAATAATCTGCTATAAAGTGAGGAAGGTTGCTGAGATAGCCGCCATGCTTGCTTACCTAGTAAAGCTTTGTTAAAAGCAATAAGGTCACTAAAACCCAATCCGCCATCATCTTTCCTACTTTTAAGAGCATCCCAATTCTTCTAGTGTATACCAGACTTGATGTTGCTTGTTTTCCACCAAAATCTTGCGATTTTCTGTTCTATTGTTTTGCAAACTGACACAGGGATTTTAAAAATAGACATTGCGCATTGTGGAATTGCTTGAACAACTGTTTTTATCAAAACTCCCTTACTCCCTTTTGAAAAGCTTCTCTTTCCACCCTTCCAGCTTGGAGTAAGCTTGGAATGTACTCGACCCAGGATCCACACAAACATCTCCTTTTTAGATTTTCCCCAGTTTGAAGGTATTCCAAGATACTTGCCAATTCTGGCTAGATTCTCTTGCAAGCCGAAAGGACAATCCTTACTAAAAAACATGCTAGATTTGTTTCAATTTACTGCTTGTCCTGTAGCTAAACAATATTAGTTCGGAACATTAGCTAAATTCTGACATTCTAGGAGTTTCCCTTCTAGGAAGAAAATGGCATCATCTACGAAAAATAAATGAGATAGGGTAGGACACCATCGGTTTAATTTGATACCTTTAAGATTTCCCATGTTCACTGCAGTGTTGATAAGCATAGATAAGGCATTGGCCATCAATATAAACAGGTACAGATATAGTGGGTCACATTGCCTTAGACCTCTAGTTGGATGAAGATAGGGTAAAGGTTCTCCGTTAAATTTAACACTCAAAGAGATGGTTGTAATACACTGTAATACCTAGTGTACCCATCGAGCGTGAAATCCGAGCTTTAGGAGGTAATCTCTGATAAAATCCCATTCCACCCTATCATAAGCTTTTTGCATGTCTAACTGAAGCACTGTTTGAAACTGTTTTCTCCTTTTCCTTGTCTTGATTTGGTGAAGCATCTCTTGAACCACTATGATGTTGTCTTGAATTTACCTCCCATTGACAAAAACACTTTGTTCTGGCGCTATCAGCTCTGTTAGCCAGGGCTTGAGACGATTAGCTAGGACCTTGGAAATAATTTTGTAGATAAAATTACAAAGGCTGATTGGTCGGAATTGATCAAGCCTTTCTGGGTGGGAAATTTTAGGAATTAGAGAAATATAAGTCCGATTATAACCAGGTTGCATCACCTAGTTTGAAAAAATTGTTGCACAGCCATGATAATATCATCTTGTAATATATCCCAATGGGATTGATAGAATTGGCCATTCAAACTATTAGGCCCTGGGGCTTTAGCTTCTCCTAACTGAAAAACTGCAATTCAAACTTCCTCTCTAGTGACATATGCTACTATATTTTCATTCATCTCCACTGTCACCACTGGACTACATTTGGCAAAGGTTGGCCCATAGTCTCTATTACCCTGCAAAAGCGTATAAATGTTTGAAAAAATGCGAGGTCAGCTCCTTGAGGTGGTTCGGATCACGTACCAATCTATGTTGATCATCCTGCAACATGCTTATTCTGTTGCGCTGTCTTCGTTGAATTGTAGTAGCAGGAAAAAACTTCATGTTCCTGTCTCCCCATTTAAGCCAATTTACTCTTGATCGCATTGCCTAAAATTGTTCCTCCTGCTGCCATAACTTGTGGATTTGCTCTTTCAGGTTGGTTATCCTAGCCTTGTCATAATGACCATGAGGCTGATTTGTTAGATTTTGGAGCTGATACTGAAGGGAATCTATCTGGTGTCTAGTGTTGGTGTATTTGGAACGGCTCCAATTTGAGAGAGCGGCAGATACAGCACTTAACTTTTGGGGTAAAGTCGCTGCTCCAAACTGGTGAGAAGCCTAGGAAGCAGCAATTATGGAGCGGCACTCCTTGTCCCGTAACCAGTAAGCTTCAAAGTATAAAGTTCTTTGATATTTAATTCGAGATGCTTCAGTTGATAATAGAAGTGGGCTGTGATCTAATCCAAGAGCTGGTAAAGCGAATACTTCAGCGTGAGGGAAGGTTAGTCTCCATTGCTTAGTGCATAGCATTCTGTCCAAACGTTCTTTCACAATGTCTTCTCCATCTCGGTTGTTAATCCATGTGAATGCACTTCCTTTGCTACCCAGATCCATCAAGGAGCAATCGTTAAGGAGTTCACGGAAAGAAAACATTCGGTGAGGTTCGGCAATACGCTTTCCGACTTTCTCCCAAGGATACAAAATTTCATTAAAATCACCTACGCACAGCCAAGGTAGGTTATTACAAATATTGATTTGTCTTACTTCCACCCATAACTTTTGTCTGAGATGATAAACTGCTGGAACATGTAAACAGGCGAGGTGCATAGCTAAACCAAATTCCAAGTCCGTGCATATAAAGTCTAGAAAAGCCGAAGAGTGTTGGGCCACCTTCAAGGACACCTGGTCATTCCAAAAAACTGCTAAACCACCTGCCAAGCCTATTGGATTTTCTATAAAGCTTTCTGAGTATCTAAGTTTCCTTTGAAGGTAAATAAGCTTCCTTTCTTGGTTTTTTTGTCTCCATCAAAAACAAAACATCAGGCTTTTCCTGGGTCACTAGGACCTTAAGAGCTTGAACTGTCAGGGGATTGCCCAAACCCTGACAATTCCAACTTACTAACCTCATTGTTCACTTGATGGCATTTTAGGGCCAGCCACCAAGGCCCAACATGTAGGATCATCTGCCGCAAGAATGGGAGTATCTTGTAAAATGGATTCATCGAGTCCTTCTTGTAGCTGAGTTCGAAGATCATGAGTGTTAAGTCGTTTTGCTTTCTTGATTAGGCCTGATCTTGCATTCAAACGTGAGCTGCTAACTTTCTTTGACTTGAAAGAACCTGCTACCATGTCATTGATTTTAAGTTGTTGCTGATATACGGGTAGCTTGTTAGTGTCCTCAACTCTTCTTGAGGATTCCTCGACTAGAGGTTGCCACTGTAGGGGTTTTGCAGCTGTTATAAGTTGATTGCACTCAGGCACCTCCATACTCTGTTTGTCTTTTTTGTGTTGTGCTTGGTCCACATAAGCCAAAGGAACATGATCCTGAGCAGCAATGATAGCAGATGAAGGTTGAGGAGTCTCTGGTATGGTCTCATTAGAATCTTCCGGAGGGTGATTTGGCTCGTAAAAGGTACGGCAAAAGGGGCTGTGTTCCCGTACCTCTGCTCGGAGCCATGGGTCATAAAACATGCTATTTTCCTTTCATTTTGCTTTCGTCAAATGGAAACTCTTTAGGGTACGTTGCATAGTGTTCTAGTTTACCACAAGAATAGCAATAGTGTGACAGCCTTTCTGTGGCATCTTATTTTGAGATACTATTCCTCCTACAGAAACAAGTGCTTTAAACATTTAAAAACCATCTTATTTTGCAATTTACACCTACATATATAATCAGGCCAAGTAATTTCTGTGGCATCACTTTGCGGCTAATCATGTGTGTTCGAAGACCGAAGACGCGTGTTCAACCACCCACTGACGACACTAACAACTATTCAAAATTCAAAGCCTCATCTTTTTTTCACGGATATAATTATCTGAACTTTGAAGCCTCACGATGAAGTCGCCTCTACCTCTCAACAGCGGTGCTAATTACGATATATCATGGAAGCAAGGCACGCGCAAGCAAAACCCTCGTATACGTTGATATATGCCACCGCTGGAGAAGTCAACGCGGACTGGGATTATGAAACAAAATTCAACCACACTTTTCTTTTATTTTATTTCTCATTCCCACAAGGCGACAAATTGCACAATAACCTTTGCTTTTATTTCCTTTTCTGAGACAAGGTGAGACTTTTCCAACTTGGATTCCAACGCACGATAGGGAAGCTGAATTCCGAAACTTGTCTTAAATTTCTCCTCTTTATTTATTATTTTATAAAATTCAGATTTTCGCTTTGAGCTCATACTTAAGATAAGAGCCCCGTTGATTTTCTCTTGAACCTAAATTCCCTATTCCTCTCTTCTTACATGATCTTCACAAGTTCTACAGCATTTGACCATTAGAACATATATCTAATTAAACATAGCAACAAGATCGCTTCATCAATATCATTTAAGGGCGCCTAGCTTATGATTTCTGGTGGAATCTGAATCCTCTAATTATTATGTTCTTGTGAAATTTTTCTACACTAAACAAGATTATGAATTTTACATATCTACTAAATTCATCCCGAAAGAAGAAATTCTCATTCTTCATGAAAATCATAGGAAAAAATAGATAGAGGTTTAATAATACAATGTGCATAATACCCTTCCCATTTATTTCTCTCATTTTGAAAGCTCTAGCGAGTTTTAGTAAAATACTCAAAGGAAGAACAGATGGACAAAACAAAGCCGTAACGAGCCTAAACAATAAGACCTTTGAGCATTTAGATGAACTTAGAGTGAAACGAATAAGATTCAATCTTGAGATCTTTCAGCTAAGCTTGAACCAAGAGGTAGTTCTAGTTCTTGCAATGCTCCTGTGAATGTATCTGTGAAAGCAAAAGAAGTATAAGAATAATTTCATCAAGAAAATAAAGGGATCAGCAAACAAAAGCATACAATTTTTTTATAATCGTTTCGCTTTCTAAGGAATCAAACTAATGACTTTTGTTTGCTCAAAAATCCAACCTTCCCTCTGATTTATAAGAGCTGATTTTTCTTTTGCGTCATCTCCAGTTATGTTATTCTTTTCCCTGTAGACTTAAACGTTCTTGAAAAAATACGGCTGGAGTACCACAAAAAGTCTATGTTTTCATTCATATGTAGATTAAGTTCAATTAATTTGTGATATTAAACCATTAATGATCTATGCCTATATTGTGCTTAATGTTAAAAAATCAATAATTATACTTTTCCATGATACCCCAAAATTAATCTAGCGACACGTCAGTAATACACAAAGTTCCTATCGCATATATTGAATGGTCACTTTATGTGGAGCCAAATCAGCACTTCTATTCCCTGTTTACACCAAAAAATTTGCACTTTTATTTCATGTTTATACCAAAAAATATCGAGTCATCGACATGGACAAATACATGATCGATACATGAACATAGGCGACCGTGTGATTAACACATGACTAATGAATGGATGTTGCCGTGCATGTGACTTATTGTCAATGGCCACATTGATATTAGCCATCGATGTTAACACGCATGAGTGACACATGTTGATGGACACTACCAATCAATTTTCAACATACTATGATGAACTGCTAATAATAATCAAAAAGTGTATCGATGAGCGAAAGACAAACGTATAACTCATTGAATACATAAAAAGTGCTGTTATACAATTCGGAGTTCTTTTTTTCTTTTTTGGTCAGTCCTACTCTATGCCTACTCTACACTCACTTTCAGACTTTTGCCCTGCCTCTTGCAGGACGTGGGAGTCGAAACCCACTCCTGAAACTTACTCGTCCCCACCCCATCTCCCCTGAGAAGGTGGGGATTTGAACCCCTCACCTTCCCCTTCCATGTTGGAAGGGTGATACAATTCGGAGTTCAAAAACACTAGAGGACAAAGCAATTACAACAGTGAGGTAGTCAATGAGCATTTGCGTGAGAAGTATAGGGGTATGATTTCAAGCTGAGATCATCATACTAGTTGATTGAAATTGTGAAATAGCTGACATGAACTCTTGAGAGAACAACTGTTTGAGGACCAGATTATGAGATTGTGAGAATGTGGGTGCAAGATTTCCGGAATGGAGCAGCAAAGGAGCAACCACTTGGAGGGAAAGTCATGGGGCAATTAACACGCATTTTGACAGAAGGACCACCCGAGAACAAGTTCAAGAGATTGTGAAAGCACACAAGTAATCAACAGAAACCACTTGAGAAGAATGCAACCGCCAGGAACCACTAAGGAGCAACCGTCACACAATTATTATAAATACCATTGGTTGTCACGACCTTCCAAAAAGGAAGCTGGTGGATTATTAACGACCTTCCAAAAGGAAGCTGGTGGATTATTAAGTCCAAAAACTTAGCTCAATCTCCCAAGCCCTATTCATTGCAACTTGGGTTTTAACATGCAAAATCAATTCATTTAAGAATCGCCACAAATAATTTATTGGTAGGACAGTTACTCATTTATTGGTATGACAGTTATGCACTAAATATAGCTTAGGAGAGTACATTATTCTTACCAACCAGAGACTATGAGCATAGAAACTTAATTTCGCTATAAATTTCTAATGCCCTGCAATTTCTTTTTTATTTAAAAAAATATATTTTGCAAGCAACTTAGATTAAATGGGTGATCATGTGGGTATGCAATCAATGAAAATGACACTCAATAATCAAAGCAGATAAATAGATACATTACTATAAAAAATAAATCTGGTGAAAAAAGTTTTTTCCACTTATATGTATATTTTTTTTTCAAGGGGTGATCATCTCCACTTTTGTCATTTTCACCCCCCTTAAACTTCCAAAGGTTGTTGGAAACAAACAACTGTAAAAAAGCTTCTATTTTCATTCGTTTGCAGATTAAGTTTTACCAATTGTGCTATTAATCATGAACACGTCCTTCTCAAATTTCATGATTAATAGCTAGTGTCACAAGCCAATCGATCTAGAAATCTTGGGATTTCTCTCAAATTAGTCTTACTCACACTCGACTCACAAGATCGTGGAGAGAGAAAGAGAAATTCTAAAGAGAAGGTCTAGATTTTATTTCACTTGGGTGTCTTAAATGAGAGGAGGTCTTACTTATACAAGTACGAGCTCAACCATAGCCATCAATCTCTCCTCAATTTGATGGCAGAGATTACATCTCCTCAGCCGCCCTAACTATCACATTTATTACAAAAGTTACAACTGGATCTTCTAGAAGCTCAAGTAAAATACTAGGGCTTCAAGAGATAGGCCGAGAGTCACTCGTTCATTGGTCAGTAACGACTTTTTTTTCGGAGAACATTTTGGACCATGCGTTTCTTTGGGCCGTGACACTAGCATGACTGTGTGACCGTACAGTCAAAGGATAGCTTCAAAAATTTTCTTTCTCCAACACAAGCATGTGGAAATTGCCAAGAAAAATTCTCGAAAATGCGTGACTAAGGATTCACGGTCTATTTCCAAGCTAAAGGTATTTTGTTCAGGCCGGTCTATCGACGATATGGAGAATTGGAGAAGCAAAGTTTGACTAGGCTTTTCTTTCTTTGCCAACTAAGAAAGCCGCTGCACTTTTATTATTATTTTGCCGAGTTTAGGCTCTCGGCCAATTTCAACACGCAACGTCGCCCTTGGCCAATAATGAATATAAGTCGACCTAAGTACAATCTTTTTAAGGATTGGCCTCGCTCTAGATTTCTACTATATTTTTTTAAAACAGCTCAAGTGATAGTATGATAATAATGCTGAAAGGATTCAAAGGAAGCTCTAAGTGACAGTACCATGTTAAACCTGAGATGAATATTATGAATGAGAAGCTTTTCATCTTGCTCCTGGAAGGTCATGTCGGGTGATGATGATTTGCCAAGGAGGGATGATATTGGAGAAAGGCGGAGGAAACATGAGCTTCAAGTGTTGGCTGGAGTTGGAGTTAAGCCGGAGGATGATCTCGGTGAGGAAGATGGGAATCTTGAGGCTAATGGAGGTGCCGACTCTGAGGACAGTGAATCTGAAGAGTCAGCAGATGAGTTTTATAAGCAAGTGAAGCAGCAACGAACTGCAAAACTTGCTGCCAAAGCAGAGATGTATACAGGGTCTGCTTTCTGTTGCTCGTTCAATATTTTCCATCTTAATCTTATCGTGATCCCAGAAGAGTGAAATTAGGCACCCATTTTGATCAATCAGTTAATACTTATGCTTTGAAAAGTAAATTAATAGTTACGTGCTGGGTATAGACAAGGAGATCCTAGAAATTTTCCTGCTCATGTATGAGCTCCATGAATGTACCTATTTAAGATTTCTTTTTCTTTCTTTTTCCCATTTCTTGAAAAAATTTCTTAGACATTTGATATCAAGGGTTGGGACCTTTACTTACAAGGAAAAGTCTTAACATTGAACAATCTTTTGGATTGAAGACAAATTTTTATTACCAAGTATAAAGTGCAAAATAACATGGTGCGAGTGTATAATGTGTCTTCGTATAAACAAATCATTTCTTTCTTTTTAAAGGATATTGAACCTTATCGAGCAGCTGGATTTAGTTAAAACTTGAACTAACGTTTCTATGAGTTTTCTTTACTATTATGAAATAAGGAAGATGTTATATCAATCTTTTTGCTACTTTATCCTGTGGACTAAGCAGGAAAAAAAGAAAAGAAAAAAAGAGAACTTTTGAGGAGGGTGAATAGCATTCTGGATCTAATTAAAAAATAGAACTAAATGAAGATTAAAGAAAAGACGTGAGAGAGCTACCAATGCATCAAAATCACGGCCGTATGGCTTTCAAAATGCATGAGTTTTCTTTTGTTTTTGTGACGCACATGAACCCTCAATGGAAATATTTAGTGCCATGTCAAGGTAAAATTGCTCAGAATGTGTTCAATTTGTGGTGGACTTTGATTCGCCTACAGGGATCTGGCAATTCCATCCTTGCCTGAAACGGTGGACGGAAAGCGCCATATCAATTGTCAGGTGAGCCTTCATGCAATGGTTCTGGTCAGTTCCGTTAATGGTCTTAGCTACTCGTTGCCATAGTCAAAGATTTAACTTTTGCTGTACAAATGCTGTAGATGGAGAAAAATAGAGGCCTGACCCGTAATCGGAAGAAACAAACGAAAAATCCAAGGAAGAAGTACCGGGCGAGTCCAGAGAATCAGATTGTTAATGTATATTCTCACGTCGACTTTCAATATTGCTTGAAATTATTTATGTTCATTTCGCATGCAGAGTACATGAGAAGGCAACGGTCCAACCAAAAGGGCAAGTTAAGAGAAGGAAAAAGAGAGAACTACTGGTATATATATTAGTCTCATCCAAGAACAAAAATATCCGACATTCCTGGTTTCTAAGAGATGAACCTCATTAAATTTTTGTGCCTGAACCGTGTGAAACCATCCGGTGCATCTGGGCTAATAATCAAGGGGCAGTGTTCATTGGAAGATCGCATTTCAAGATGAGGGGAGTTTTTATCCTTTTAGGATGCCTTTGGTAATATTTATATTTTGAGAAACAATTTCCTTTCAGAAATAGTCTGAAATAATTTCTGAGTAAAAGAACATATTTAGTAATTATGCAAACTTTCTATTCATTAAATACAAAAAGGGTAGGAATGTGACCCACGATTTTTTTTTTTTTTTTTTTTTTTTTGCTATGAGGAATTTCTTTTAATTTTTTTAGATTTTTCCTTTTTTCCTCTCTTTTTCTTAATGCTTTTCCTCTAGCTAACGGCAAGTGTTTAGCAGTCACGGCTGACATCTAATGGCAGCAGCCAGCGACGACCAACGACATAGTAGGGGGCAGTGTCTGGTGGCGGTAGCTAGTGATAACCGACGATGGGGCCGGTGATTAGTGGCAACCGGGGCCGATGACTAGCGGCAATTGGGGCCGACAATGGACGGTGAGGAGCGGCAGGCATTGAGGAATAAGAAGAAAAGAAAAAAAAAAAAAAAGGAAGAGAAATAAAATGTCTTATTTTTAGAAATTGTTCTTGAGAGTAAGGCAGCGCATGGGAACAATTCTCTTCCTTCGGATTTCTGTTCTTTTGTTCTCCGGAACAAAAAAAGAACATAAATCCATTTAATAATGCCAAGTTGTTTTTCTGTTCCCTGGAATAGAAAGTTAGCCCGGGAATAGATTTGGAGTAGAAATGAGAAACAATAGGAAGAACAAGGATGATGAGGAAGAAGCGCTTCCCATGGATTCTCCGATGTTGGTCATGAAGACAGTAATATCTAGATGGAAGGCTCCTCGATTCGTGTCCAGGGTGAGCCGAGATTGGAAGACCTATGTTCCTATCATCATGCTCGCGAAGAGAGCTGGGAGAGATTGGCCAACATGTTTGATCTGTTGCTTGATGTGATCATTCAAAGTGCTTGTTCTCCTGTGGTTTCCAAAAAGTCTCCTTGTGTCTGTTTACGTGGTAGCTTTCTTATCTGCTTTTGGTGGCAAATGGTTTTGCTGCTTAAAATTGGGGGGCTCGGAGTGCTGGCTATCTCGCTGGGCTTTCTGATGGCATGTTTTAATCGTCCTCTATGAAATTAGCTGAATGGATATTTGTTTATTTCTCTATTTTTCCTTCTCTTTTCTCCCTTTAGATAAGGGATTTGTACAGACATTTGCTTCTTAAGATCTTTCCTTTTTCAGTTCATGACATTGGGAGCAAAAATCAAACAAATCTTAATGATTTAAGGATCATGGATCCACGGATCTCCGAAAATACTAATTATGCACATAGTGAGAGCTTGTTAAGGGTACTTGATAAACTAAACAAGCCGCAGATTCAATTAGGAAAAAAAAAAAAATAGCTGCAGCACTAGCGAGAGGCTGCTTCACCTAATTTTGAGATGTTATGACTTTCAACTGAAAATCACAAAACATATGTATAATACTTCACATCACAGATACAGCACAACGGTTGCATCAAACATATTTGGCTCTTATTTTGCAGCCCCGTTCATGTTCCAACCAATTTGGTGTAATGCATGATTTACTTTTTTTCTTGACTATTCCCCTTAGATTATCTATTATATATTCCTCGAGTCTCCAAAATATATCGTTTCACTTTCACTCTAGTTTTTTTGTGATTCACAATATGCGAAAAGAGTTTATGAAAATTTTCTCTGGGTTAAGCCACCCAAAAATTTGTATTAGTATATACGGTTGATCGGTGATGCTTGTGCCGTAAAATCAATCATGCAAGGAGAAATGCCAGAAGCCCAATGCCAGCATCATTGGATTAGCTCCACTCCAAAGGAAATGCCAGAAGGCATTGCGCCGCCCTATGACCTCTTTGTTGTGTGAGGGAAATCAAACTGGTGACCAAGATTCTAGACATGAAACCCACATTAACTATCATATCATGAATCACTCAGGGCGGAACCACATTCCGCAGCCTTTTTTTCCCTTTGTTTCTCCCTTATCTTCTTGTTTCTCGATGCATTCTTGCTCAATGTTCTGTTATCAAAAACCAACCAGCATAGTGAATAGGGGCAGTCTTGGTTACCTAAAGGACGGTGTAACGATAAATGGAACATGTGACGAAAACTTACTTTAAAGAGCTCTCTCCAAACAGCTATACTGCACGACCAAAGGAAAATAGAATTTCATAGACACAAGTTAAAATCAAACAAAGATACCCATTTTCAAAGAAACTATGGCTCCATTTATTTTTGTGTAAATGAATAATTTGAAAAATATTTTTCTAAAATAATTATACGTGTCACTTGAAATAATTAGTTATTGAAATATATTTTCTTTAACAATAACAAATTTTAAGTTTAAACTTTTTTTTGCACAATGAAAATATTTTTGTTTGCATTTATTTTTATAAGGAATACAAGTAATCATTTTTTAGAAAATGTTTTCCAAATAATTCATTTTCCAAGAAACAAATGCATCATTTATTTGTTTTTCATCTCCTTGTTCATTTACATGAAGCATATTACTAGGGTATGGCAATTAATTCTCTATCCTTTCAATACAAAGTTCATTTAGCGTGGTTAGCGTGCATTTGTTCTCGTATAGAAAGTAGATATATACCGTGGATTTAGTCTCTTTAAATGGGGGATACTATCCATACTTTTTTTTTTTTTTTTTATATATGAAATAGAGTTAAAGCTAAATAGAAAAATTAACATCTAAAATTTACTATCCGTATTTGATTACCTAATAATATATGAAGTGGCAGTGAAGAGAACTTAGGGTACAAGCACTTCTCAATTTCAAGATTAACAAAATGAGTTAATAGTACGATTTCCTTCTCATTAACCAAACTAGAAAGGCATACCCCAACTATAGAAGAAAGGAAAAAAGAAGAAGAAGATAGACACTTACGTATTTCGCTTTCTCAACGAGGGTGGGGAAATGAAAAGGTAATTGGAATCGATAATTTTAACAGTAACCATTATAGTTTTTTTTTTCCCCTTTTTGAAGTTCTGAAACTTACATCCTTATCTACGAAAATAACATCTATATAAGATATGATTTAAAGACTTTGAAGGAAGGAAAAAATAATAATAGGTTACCTTATGAGTTTTTTTTTTTTTTTTTTTTTTTTTTGAAAAAGTGCTTACCTTCATTCATAAAGTGGCTTTAGTAGAGCTGGATAATTGAGTTTCTGAACACAAAATATTTCAAAAGGGCTGCAGGAAAATAGACAACCAATTACAGGGAAGAGTCTTATTTCCGTGAACCATTGCAATACAGTTGATGGCTTGATTAGCCTTTATGGAGCAATGGACAAGTTTCACCTTATTCAATTGGGCTAGCCAAAAACATTCATTCATCAATGATATCCTGTATGGCCCATCGGCTCTCAACTCAACTCACGATAGCTTCCAAGATTGATAAGCAGTTTAAAGGGAGTTCACTGAGCAAATCTTCATTCACATGCGCCTTAGATTCTGCCCCTTAGATTTCTCTTGCAAGTATAGGAAGGAATCCTGCCACGGCAAGATACCGGCGATTGAGGCTTCAATCCATGAGCAATCAAATATTGAGCTTAAGGAATCCTCTCGTATGAGTTCAATGACAAGAAAATTGGTGCGTTCCAAAAAAAGAAAAAAAAAAAGAAAAAGAAGATAAGTTTAGAAAATCAGATCTAAATCCCAGCCCATCCCAGACCAAGAAAGTTATGCCCAGCACTTGGAGGTGGCAAGCTATCTAGCACCGACATGAACACGTGACACGCGCCACAACACCACATGTCGACACGTCATTTCTAAAAAAATAGAGAATTTCAGCATGTTCCGACATGTTACATATTAAATATAATTTTTTATATATAAATGTCAAAATAAGTACATAATAATAAAAAGAGTATAAAATTAAATTATACTAAAAACATCAATCCAACATTTGTTAATATTATTCATTACTTTAATTTGACAAAGATTGAACGAGAAATTCAAAAATTGTAAACACAAAGGAGTAAATTTGAAGGAACATTTCCTATTTTTTTAGACTTTTCGAAAATTAGTGAGATTTCTTATAGTCCCATACAAAGTTAGGAGTTCTTAATAAAGACTAGCTTGGAGCTCCTCTACAAAACAAGGTTCGAGAAAAATGAAAATTCAAGACAAGAACTCTCAAAGTACAACCAAAAGAGAAGGAAATCACTAAATTTCCCATCGATAATGTGAGAAATAACTCACAAGCCAATAATATAGACCAAAAGAGATAACTCGCAAGGGATGCTTGCAAGAGGCGAAAAGAAGGAAAAAGAATCACAACTGTAAGTCTACTTTTACGAATCTATGAATCATACAAATATTGAGTCCCTTCTACTCCATCCTTATCAATCTTTCGGGATAAGAACACTTTAAGTGCCAAAAGTTGGCGCAAAGGGACACTTAAGTGCCACTTTGTAAGAAAAGTGGGACACCTGAGTGCCACCTCCGGCGAAGGCAGCCGGAAATCATACGTGGCAATTATATATGATTATTTCTCGTCAATGTGGCTTGCCGAAGAGCTGAGTCAGCTCTAATTCACCCAAAACGACGTCGTCTCCTCAAGTTGACCAAAATAGAGCCCTTAAATCAACCAAAATGACATCGTCTCCCCCATTACCCCAAATCTAAAACCCTAAATCAGGCAAATTGCCATTGAAGCATTGGAGCCCTAATCCCGAATCCTAATTCGATTTGCCCCAAATTCTATAGTCGGATATTAGGAATTGAGAGCAGGACTTTCAGCAGTGGCTCAAATTTCTCTCGCCGAAGCGAAGGAGAAGGCGAGCGTTTCTGTTTTTGTGGGTTACCAAGTCCAAGAAGAACATCGTGGACTCGAAGGAATCCTGGGAGAAGATTCTATGGATGTGCTCAATATAGAGAAGGGTTAAAGTGCAAATATTTCGAATAGGTTGATGCGAAATTCTCTCACCGAGCCACAGAGGTGATATTGGACCTACTTGATGGATGTCATCAACCTCCATCTACACCTGTGGACGATTTGGATGAGGTTGACTCAATGCAAGCTTAAGCATCTTCTGCTAACCATTTAAAGAATGAAGTTTCAAAGATGAATATTGAACGGAAGTGTTACCGAGCGTTTATTGTGTTGTTGTTTTTTTTTGTCTATCCTACTTTATGATGAAATGTAAAGTATTGGAAGATGAGAAGAAGTTTATCTGACTGCCATAGTTGTAAATGAGGTCAAGGAAAGGGAATGAATGAATGAATGAATGAGATGCTATTTGTACTATATTATTGCTTATTCTTGAATATAAATCGGTGATGATGGAATGTATATTGGGTGGATGTGCTATGGTGATTTCTTTCTTTCAACTGAATGTAAACCAGTAGCAATAAATCAAATGGAGTTGGCATAAGTTGAACATTCGTATATATAAACTAGCAGCTTCTTTGGTTTGCTGCAAATCACCATTTACATATGACAAACATGAGTGATTACTCGAGTGCTATAAGTTGTATATAGTGATTATTTAAGTACCAGTCGTGATTAAAAAAGTCATTTAAGTGTCAAGTTAGTATCAAAAGTGATCACTTAAGTGCCATTTGTGATTAAAAGTGAACACTTAAGTGCCGGGTTTTTAGAATGTGATCAGTTAAGTGTCAATTTTATTTGTACGTTTCATCTATAAACTGCACCAGCCATCAGCTGCTATCAGCCACCATGACCGCTCACCACTGGCCACCATCGGCCTCCAGCCATCACCACCAACCACATCAAGCATCCCAGGCATCCACTTGAGCCACCACTATGCTGCTGGTATTCTGTAACGCAGAAGTTCCTAGTGCCTTACACCAACTTGTACCAACACTATTTGGTGCAAGATGTGCATATTGCACACTTACATCTTACACCAAGTGCAGCACAAACCCCCAATCCCTATAATAGACCCACCAACCTATCAGTAGGCATTAGCATCAACATCTTAGCTACCACACCAGCACGTAGCCACCACCATAGACCCACCATTAGCAGCCATTGTTGGTGGTGGGTCGTGGGTCTGTTGCAAAAGGGGTTCATGCAAACTATACTAGCTGTAGCAAAAGACCCCAACCCAATCCACATAGTGGACCCACCACCATCAGGCTTCACCAACCGCCACCACCAGCTATACAAGCACTCCAGTCACCACCACAAATCCACGACCAGAAGTAGAAAGCAGTAAGTAAAAGTATAAACAAAATACAAAAAATGAAAAAGGCACCAAAGATGACAAGCAACAAGATCGTTTCATTGATATTGAAATGAAGTCTCACAAAATTGATGACAAACTATTTAAAAGAAAACATCCACAGTAAAACAATTGACTCCTCAACCCCACAAACCATATCCCATCTCATTTCATTAATCAATATGCACAATGCCTCCTGTTCGTACTCCCTTCACCCGATTCATAATCCTTGTGCTTTTTCTAACTGGACGTGAGGTTTCTTCTTCAACTGTCTCGGGATACGTTGATTCTGATGGAGGTGCAATTGTCCTAGGCTGAACTGATTAAGAAGGAGCTGGAGCTGGAGCTGCAACTGTCGTAGGCCGAATTGATTCAGATGGACCTGTAACTGGGTTCTTCTTACTCTTCTTTTTTATTGGCGCAGCCAATGTCTTCTTCTTCTTCTTTGTTGGCCTAGCCGTTGATTCTTGAGTTGGGCCTTGAGAGATAAGAACCTCTGAACTTCTCCCAGGCTTCAAAAAGAAAACTCAATTATTAACAAAAGTTTGCACCATAAATTAAATTAAATACAACCTAGTAAGCTTATAAAACTTACATTAAGAATAACTGTTCCAGAACGTTCATCTATATAAAGCCCATAACCATACTGTTTTAACCTCTTTCCAAGAGCTCCTCTTGTTCGAAGGGGAACGTCAGTTTCAGGTACTTGTGATTGGTTAGCCCTTCTTCTCGCATGTGATTTCTTGGGCTCTTGTTGTGGTTGTTCAGCTACAGCAGGGGCTTCTTCTGGGCATTTGAACGCTAGACGTCTTGTAGATGGTCTTCTTGTAGGTGGCTCATGATTTGGCTTTCTTTTGGTTGTTTTTCTATTTAGTCCTTCAGCTTCAATGACACCTTCTATTGGCTTTTGTGGTAGCCCTTGTAATGACCCTTCTAGTGGCCTTTGTGGTGACCTTGGTGATGGATCTTGTGGTGACCCTTCGATTGGGCCCTCTGTTGACAAACAGCTCTAGCTTGCCTTCTTTGAACCCGAGAAAAGACAAAGGACATCATAAATATAACATCAGGCCATTGTAAAAGAAAACTAAACACAAATTATTTAAGTTACCGGGTATTTTTTCTCTGCTTCTGCTGAAGAACGGTCGACTTAACTGGCCCTCCAGTTGTTTGAACAGACCCTTCAGTTTCAGGTACAGCAGGGGCTTCGACCAATTCTTCATGTGTCATTTTCCTGACCTGACAAAGACAAAAACATTATGTCAATTAGCTGTATATATCTATTTATACAAACCATAAAACAACATAAACACAATTGTCATGACTTACTGGGTTTATTGTTGTCGACTGAAGAACATACGACTCACTTCGCATTTCTGTTTGTCATTCTCCAATTGTCCCTTCACTAGGCCCTTCGACTGGCCTTAACTGTTCATGCTGCTTCCTTAATTGACAGCCTTTAGTATTGTGCCCTGCTATGTGGAAAAAAGAGCACTTCATCTTTACACCTGTCCTACTCATCCTACGCTGACTTGAGACCTCTCCCTCCATCATTCTTCGTTTTCGCTTTGGTCTTTCCATTCTCTTCTTTAGTGGCAAGGTTGAGGTGCTTCGTGATCTGTTGGCTCCCAGAACTTGGAACCTCTGATTGGCTGCAACATGCATTGGTACGAAGCAAGATATCTCAGTTTCTTGTACCAATCATCAAGGTAGTCTTCTGTGTTGTGGCCCTTCAATTGAATGGCACATATGGCATGTGCACAAGGAATTCCACTTACTTGCCATGCTCTACATGAATACTTCCTCGTACCTAAATGGACAACATACTTATCAGAGCCATTTATTATCTCATATCCTTTATCCCCATTCCAAATGGGATGACAATACCTACTCGCAGCCAACTTCTCATCCAATTTTTTAGCAATCATAGGACCACATTGCCTAGTCCAATTTGCAGCCTCATCCCTTTGTTTGTGTAGCCGAGTCATAATCATAACCCTTATGTCTTCAAGTATCGAGATAATTGGTTTGCATCTGGCATCTATTATCCTCCCATTGAATGCTTTGCAGATGTTGTTATTTATGTTATCGCACTTGAATTCCTCGCTGAAGAACGCCCTACACCAATACTTCGGTTCTGTTTGGAATAGTGCATCATAATCTTCCCTTGTCAATTGAAGCAATTCTTCTTTGGCCATCCTAAATTCAGCCATATTCGTGCTCTTTGCTAGCTGCCGAAATTTGAACTGCAGCTTCTCCCTTTTATAGTTCTTTGCACAATTTGCGTATATGTGCCGCGCACACATTCGATGCTCAGCATAAGGCAACAACTCAGCTATTGTTGGAACCAGTCCCTACAATAATTCAAAAAAAGAAAAGAAATATAAGCAAACGACATGTTGATATCAACAAGCAAATAATTAACCAAATCTTTCAAAGAGTACCTTCTGTTGGTCACTCATGAACGCCCACCCTGCACCATTTGTTATCTCCAAATCAACCATCAAATTTTTTAGGAACCAGGATCGATTATCCTTGTTCTCTACTTTCACAACAGCCCAAGCCAGTGGAAACATCTAGTTGTTTGCATCTCTTCCAATTGCAACCAGCAATTCTCCCTTGCACAAGCCCTTCAAAAAACACCCGTCCAATCCTATAATCCGTCTACAACCATATAAAAATTCTCGTTTGCATGCATCAAAACAAATATAGAACTTCTCAAACTTGGTCCCAATATCAGGAAGCGGTCTCTCAACAACCTCTACATATACTCTACTTGAAGGATTTTGCAGCCTACACTCCCAAGCATAATCCCACACCTGTCCATATTCGCTACTGTATTGATCAATGAGTATCTTCATCACCTTTTGCTTCGTTCTTTTGCATTGATTCCCGCTTATATTGATGCCAACCTGCTCCTTCACCAGCAACCTAAACTGAGTATTATTCATTTAAGGCATCATCTTAATCAAATCAAAGAAGTGCTTGGACAACCATGCACTTGTTACCATTTTATTTTCAAAATTAATGAAATAAGTATGTTCCTCTTCGTACGCTCTAATATGGAAAGATCCACTTCTCCTAACAAATGCGCCATAGATCCTCCATGGACAATTTTGCTGCGAACACTTAGCTCTTACAAAGGCCTTAGTGTTTCTAATGAAGTCAATGTTGTTTTGTACAGCAATAGAGTTCTTCAGTATAGCTTCCTTAAATTGTTTCACATCTTGAAATTTCATACCTACCGACAAAGTAGGAGAGGCAACGGATGGATCATAAAAAGGAAACTTACTTTTCCTTCTCCTTGTATGCACAGCTCCTTCATCTTCTTTAAGCTCATCCTGGGAAGTAACATTCTTAAGGCTTTCTTCATAATCAGTCTCCTCACCAGCAGCAACAACATCTACAGGGCCTTCGGCATTATTTATCTGTTCATTAGCTACCTGCAAAGTTGCAAATTTATCTGTCAAAAAATCCCTTTGCCTTTTTCTTGACTGTACAATCTCCTCGTCGTCATTATCACTTGTGAAATTTGCAGTAGGCAACCCTTCATCATCATCATCATCATCACTTGATTTAGCTACTTCCTAATCTAATCTAGTGATTGTGACATCACCTATGTTATCATCACTATGGTGAACCGCATATGCGCTCCTCTCCTCTTCATCATGTCTATCTTGCCTTTCTTCTACCCTAACCTCAGTATTACCTTGAATACCATTTCCTTCTTATTCTATTTGGGCACTTTCTTTATCATCATCTTCATCCTCACTTTCATTGTACTCAACATATATTTTTACCTCTTCACCATGAAGATAATGGTATAGTATATCCCTAAAACCGTTATCGTTTTCTAAGGTTCGCAAACCATCTCTTAAGCCTTTCCCAGGAATACAATACAGCAACTTCTGAACTTTACAAGGCAAATAAGTTAGTATATCCCTAACAAATCCTATATAAGATGTCTTCTTAATGTCGACAAAAATGGTGCCCTCATTTCCACCATCATACTCCCACTCATCCTCCCCAATTACAAATTCCCCACCGTAGCAAACTATGACAGCGGCATAATCCTTGTCATGAGCCATTTCTGCACCAACAACAAGACAATGAATAATTAGTTTTTGGGACCACATCCACAAAGAACAATAGACAATCGCACAAGGGAGTCCCCCCACTCTCATGGACTTTATTAAATAGGTCCCCATACTGATAATATGCCCCTATATGACAGCCAAAAAAGAGGTCGCCACTTTAATAATTTACCTTCCCTTCTTTTACAATATTAATAAAAAAACAGAGGCCCCCACATTGAGAATATGCCCCTACATGACAGCCAAGAGGTCGCCACTTTAATTATTTGCCTTGCCTTGCCTTAAAATATAAACCAAAAACAGAGGTCTCCACAACAAGCACAGCCCAAGCAATTTTGTCTACTATCTTTTGTTGAACTAAACCTGCGATGTGAGAATGTACATCCACTTAATCAAATCTATTTTTCCTGTGAAAACACATATAGAATTTCATTAAGGCAAGTTTAATGTAAAATTATAGGGTGAAAGTTCTGAAAGTTCTGTTTCTCATCCAGCCAAGAGGAGAAATCATACCCTAATCTATAATGTTTGGCCATTAATATATTGTGTCAAGAGGTCATTACACAACCCAAGCCCTAAATTTATCCATTGCACAGTAGACTAATACTACATGTCAAAAGAGCTAATAGTTTATAAACTTTAAAATGAGGTACTTACATGTGGTTTCAAATTTGCCCCTTGCAGGTAAATGAACTTATATAAAGTATCAAAAAAAAAAATTTTGCACTCCTCAATGTTCCCTGCATATATGTCGACTATTTGATTAGAAACAACAATCAGGAAAGAAGACTAAAAGAACAAAAAGATCAGAATCAAAGGAACAAAAGCAGATTGATAGCAAAGTTGCGTGCTCTTTGCAGAGCACTTAAGGGCCATTATTCCAGCCACCTGATTCAATAACTTTTCACTCAAACACACTAGTTCCTAGTTCCACATTAGTAAATATTTCGTCTCACTCGAGCCTCAACTGCAAAAATCATCGACCGAGGCGAGCATCTCCACACAAGGGAGTAGCCAAACAGAGCGCGCGCATTTCAACAGCATTTCCATCAAAGCCTTAATAAAATAATCGAGCCCTAATAAAATAATCGAGTGAGCCCTAATAAAATAATCGAGCCCTAATTTCATCACAAGGGAGGGGGAGAAGGGGCCCAACCTGGAGGAGCAATGATGCTGAGTGGCGACGACAACCAACAACGACGACCGATGACCACCTATAGGCGTGAACGGCGACGGAGAGAAGGGCGGCGATGACTCAAATCTAATGTGAACGCAGATGGGAAGGAACGGCGACGACCAGGTGTGCTTAAGCCAAAATGACCTAAACGACGTCGTTTAGGTCAGCTCACTCAGTGTGGATAGACGATGTCGTTTTGTCGTCCATGTGGGATTTTTTTCTTTAAACGTTCGCCATCTCAGTAAATGAAGTCGCCGAAAAATGCCACGTATGCAATTTGGCCAGATTTTGGCCGGAGTGGCACTAAAGTGATCCATTTTGCTCCGATTTTGGCATTTAAGTGTACCTTTCGTAACTTTTGGCACTTAAGTATCCCTTTGTGCCAACTTTTGGCACTCCAGGGGTCCGCGTCCCCAATCTTTCTTACCATTAGCCAACTACACAAAATTGGGTCACGAAATCACTAATCCCAAACTAGCAAAAAGATAGAATTTCCTAATCAGATCTCATTCGGAAAGTAACAAAACTACTCAAATTTCAAGTTCCAATCAAATTTGACTCCTCACGGTAAACGTCAATCTGTTTGACATTTTTCCCCAAATGCAACCATACATCATGGGATCTCCAAAAAGGGCTGCTAGACAACATAGTTAGATAGGTTTGCACAAGATAAGCGACCCTTAGAGAAAATTCAAGACCCCAATCAACCAAATCAAGCCGCAAAAAGGGTATAGAAACAAACCCGGTAGAGGTGAGGTCGGGGTGAGTTGGTCTAAGGGGAAGGGGATTGCAACAGCTGGTGGGGTAGGCCACAAGGGGCAGAGTGATGCCAACAAAAAGAGGGGCGTTCGATCGTCAACTCATAATTAAGAAATTTGAGAGTGAGAATTTTTTTATTTCTCCTTTATTTTTGTTATTTCCATTCTTTTTCATAGATATAGGTAAAATGTAAGAATATATTGAGCTTTGAACCAAATATACAAAAGTTTGGTGCCAAAAACTTATACTCAAAGACGTCAAAATGAGTGAAATGGAGCCAAAGTAAAAACAGAAGACCGCAAACAAAGTGGACCAAAACAAGCATAGAACATCCTAAACAACATGCAAAAGGAATCTAGCAAGAAACAGGACTAGGCAACACAAGGCCAGATGGACCCCACAGCCCCATCCTGCATCCGCCAACGACAAAAGTGAAGAGCCACCTTGGAGATAGGCGCACGCAGAGAGAGCAGCCATTCAGCAATCAAAACAAGCTAGGGCCCTACAGAAGCAGGAGAGTCCCCAGTAGAGAAGATAATCAGATCAATACCCTAGCTACGCTACAGCCTCCTGTTTCTGAAAGTATCGTCCACATTCTTGAAAGTGATGGCCTTGTCTCTGACGACTTTAAAGAGATTATTCTTCACCACCGGAATGGCTAAGTTTTGCTCCCTAAAGAGGATGCTATTCTTGTGCTTCCAAATAAAATAACAGAGAGCACCAAAAGAGAACCGAGTAATGCACTTATAGAAGTCCTTGCTCGCAAGAAAAGAAACGGCCCAATTGAGATTCTCACCTCACGATCTGTTCCGCCACGGAAGGTTGCATCTCGCGGCCCAAAAGAAGGCGATGCCAGTAGTGATGCGACATCTAAAAAATAGGTGATCGATAGAATCCGGCACCTCATTGCAAAAAGAACACAAGGCGCTATCTATCATACCATGAGATAATAACAGAGCTTGGGTAGGAAGTCTGCGTCTAGCAATAAGCCAGAGGTTCCAAGGTGATCGAGTTGTTTTAGATGAACGCATGCCAGAAGACCCGAGCCTTCTTCCTCCTAATGATCTCCCAAGTCGAAGCCACTGTGAAAAGCTCAGAAGTGTTCCCCTTCCAGCTAAAACGATCCGAGTTCTGGCCAAGGATTGGTAGGGGAAGCTCCCAAGAATCCAAGACCATCTTGACTGGCAAGCCATGGTTGGTGAACAGCTCTGCCACTGTCGCCTGCCTAGAAAGGCCAAAGCCATAAATGGCTGACTCCGAAAAATACAAGTTCAAGGGACCCTTGGGATGTCAATTTTCAAACCAAAGAGACATTGATCGGCCATCCCCAATCCTCCAATAGAAGGAGCTTTGAAATTCAGTCCTGAATTGGAGGATCTTCCAAGCTCACAAGCAGAATGTTGGCTTTTTGGCCACCCAGAAGTTTGTTCTTTCTAAAAAGGTCGAGTGAACCCATTTGCACCATAATGATTTATTATCCAAGAACAGAAGCCAAATATGTTTTAGCATGGCGGCCTTATTATACTCACGAAACCTTCGGATGCCAAGGCCCTCCCCCTCTTTTGGGCAACAGACATCCTCCCAAAATACCTTCGCATCCCCTCTACCCAACTCCGGTCCTTTCCATAGAAACTGTCTGAGGGTTTGTTTAATTTGATCTAACACAGCCATAGGTAAAATGAAGACACTAGCCTAGTATGTTTGAATGGCATGGAGGACTGACCTGATCAATTGCAGACGGTTGGCAAAGGATAGAAAGTAATGAGTCTAAGATTGAACCCTTGCTGTAATGCAATTGACAAGTACACAGCAATCTGCGTTGCTGAACTTGGAGGTGATGATGGGAACCTCGAGGTGCCAAACGGTAGGCTCCCTTCTTGAAAACGAAGGACAAGGAAAATTTGGTTCCTTAAGGTAGGTGATCCTCCTGCAATGTAGATCTCACTCTTGTTTGTGTTTGGATACAAACCAGACCACTCCGAGAATATCTGGAGACCTTCCTTGAAGCGCTCCACCGAAGGCAAGTCGGCTTTACAGAAAAGGAAGACGTCATTCACGAAGAATAAGTGTGAGAGGCTTGTCGCTCTACTTCATATATTTATATTTTGATCTCTCAATTATTGAAAATTTTCAAAATTAACTCCGTGCATGTAGGAATTGTGTGTCGGAATTTTGGACTCGTTATCAAAATTTTGACTTGTGTCGAAGTATGTTGAAAAAAGTTGACCACATGTCGGATTTTCCAACACTCATTGATTGCATGTCAGAAATTGTCAAAGCATGTTGAAGTGTGTTAGACATTTGTCGAATTATCGAATACAACACGAAGGGTCTCCGAAGGTGTCAATGCTTCTTAGGCGGCAAGATTTCTCTTATTTCGCTCTTCTTCCAATCCATTAAAAAAAAAGTGAATAACAAATATATATATTTCATGCATGTTGCAGCTGCAGGGAGAAGTGGGAGATTAACAGGGAAAAAGCTTCGATTTCTTGCGAATTTTGCCTCCTCTGATGTCAAAGTCTCGATCTTTCTTCCTGCTCTCCTCAGCTCTCTTCGCCGAACGGTGGGTTCGTCGCGTTTTCGTTGAATTTCGTGGCCCCTTATTCAATTGGTCGGTTCAGTTTCGCTTCTGTGTCTGTGTTTCTGATGCTTGTAGTGGTAGGAGAATGCAAGATAGCTGCTAAAGGTTTCACGCTCGGTCCTACTTTGGCGTTGCTTTATCAATCATTTTTAATTGGGTCTGCCAGTGAAAGTTTCGTTTCATTCATTTTCGTTAATGCTGCAGTAAGAATTCGAAGGACTTGAGCTAGAAGGACCATGGGGAAGAGATCCAGGAGTCAGAAAAAGGAGAAGAGGGGCTCTAAGAGGAGGGCTGTCGATGAAGACGTGGCCTTGGAAGACATCGATGACGAAATAGATGCCTGTGAGTTCTCTCTCCCTTGACTGTCTGCTATTTGGCGCTGCGGGCTTTGTGTTTGTGCAAATGCCGGTATGAAGTTTGCTGCTTTATAAATGGGTTGCTCTTATTGATGTTTTCATCTGCAGTTCACAAACAAAAATATGTTGAGCCGCCGAACATTTGTAGTGATGCTGGGTAGTCAGATGGTGACAATGAACAGCCTGTTTTTGATTTTAAGGTACATAAATTCCCTTTGATGTAGATTTGGTATAATTCATCCAGTGAGACTTGGTTTGGAACAGAGTTGAATTTTGTTTAGCGCATGGTGGGGAAGGTTTTCAAGGGATGTAGTGATAATTAAATAAATGTTTGCATGAGATTTGCGTCTGAATATTTGTGTGGATCAAACTGTCTCGTCTTGTGGCAGTTATCTTTTTGAGGTGATGTGACCTTGCATAAGGCATTTCTTTTGTGGTTTTTCTTTACATTTTTCACATTAGCTGGTGAACTGTTGTGAAATTAACATGCATGAGAGACTTCCTTTCTGATGTTCTCATTAAATGGTTAGTACTTTTAATATGCTGGACTTCTACTGGTCATTTATATATCAGTGCTTCGAAATTATTAGTCGATCCCCAATACTTGTTTATTGGAAAGAGAATTTAATGGAATATGGTGTCTTGGAATTTCTTTTAGGATGAAGAGGATGAAGAGGAGGATGGAGATGATGACACTCAATTGCCTGGGCTTGCTGCGAAAAGTAAGATTGTCTCGAGTTATTTTGCTTTTCTTGAGTTACTACTACTGCCCACCGAAGTTGTCCTTTTCTACATGCCAATTCATCAGAAAGTTCCTAATTCTCTGGAGTAAGTTGTCATACCTGCTCAACATTTAATATCTGAAGCTAAGTTGGCTTAAGCTCTGCAGTCAATAATTCTGGTTAGAAAACTGGAAGTCTTGTTGGCCATGAAGTCCTTGGAAGTAAATGTGTTAACTGCTAGTAGATGAAGCACTCTGAAATTGCAGTCTAAGTGCATGTTTTCTTGTGTTGAGTCTGGTATTATGGGAATTAGGTGCTAGTTATTGATGAGATTGGCCTAAAAATAGCTGTTTAATTTTTAACCAGTCTTCAAGAGTTGGTTTGCTCTGTGTTTCACTCTGGTTTGCCTGTTCATGTCATTTCAACAGTAAAACCTTTACTGGTGAATTTGTGATGCTGTAACATCAAATAAAAGTGATGGAATATGATCTCATTTGAATATGATATATTGGAACATTTTTAGGGAGCTCTGCTATCTTTTCATATTCTCCTTGTGAATTTGTGTGGAGAGGAAAAATATCCTCTGATTTCGCCAAGCCTGCCATAATAGAATGTACAGGTAAAGCAACCAATAGCAGTATGCTCTTCTATTATCAACTTCACATGCTGCCATGCTGGGGACACTCATGCTGCCATGCTGGGGACACTCAATCTATCCTCTTTTATGATAATAAGATGGATGGTAATTGTTACAGTTATCTGTAAGGGAAGTCATTTAGGTTCATAACTGGTAGCTCCACATGTATAATGTCTCCTATGAATGACCTATTCTAATGGTGGGCAACCATTCAGCATATTGCTTGATAGGAGCAAGTTGATTGGCCTAGTGATGATCAATTTACCAAACCCAAGAAGTCTTGCATTCAGTTCTTTACTTCTTCATCCTCTTCATTGCCTGTGAAAAAGGAGAGTAAAATATCTTGTACGCCATTGCCTTGGTTCACTTTCCAGTTGAAGTGCTCCCATCAGAAATATGATCCTTTTAAGAGAGATATTATAGCAAGCCTTCAAGCTATTTTGAAAGAGTAAACCACAGGTTCCAAGAATAAAAAAGACGGAACTACTGGTATATATATTAGTCTCATTCATGAACAAAAATATCCGATACTCCTGGTTTCTTAGAGATGAGCCTCATCAAATTTTTGTGTCTGAACCGTGCGAAACCATCTGGTGCATCTGGGCTAGTAATCGAGGGGCAGTGTTCATTCGAAGATCGCATTTCAGGATGAGGGGGCTTCTGTCGTGGAGTAATCTGATGATTGTGTTTCGATGTAGATGATAGCCAAGTTTCTGGATAAACCTCAGTTGCAGAAACGAAAACGCAGCAGCAGTCATCCTTCCTATTTTCGATCAATCCATGCCTACTTGCCATAATTCCCATAACTTCTCTCCACTCATATTACACAAGGAAATACGGAAAATCCATAGCTGGTCGTTGACAAGAGAGAAGAGAAGGGAGAGAATCATACAGCAAAAGAAGAGACCAAAAGGAAAACATGAGGAAAATTCGAAGGAAAACACAATTCTTGTTTTGTAATTTTCCTTTTTTTTTTTATAGCGACTCCCCAAAAAATTGAACATTCGGAGAAACGCTGTGCGGCCTCTTGGGAACTCGACAGAGAAGGAGAGCCGAGAGGGACAGGAGCGACCCTAGAAGGAGCGACACTAGAACTGCAGACATGGCAACCATGGAATCCATCGGCAAATTCTCTCGGCCAAACCCCCTTCCCGGAGTTAATTTATTCAACAGTTAAATCTTAAACTGGTACATTTCTGATAAATATACCCTCCATTAAATTATATTAATATCACAAAAAACAACGAAAATTGTATAATTGTGAGAAACGGAGAGTAAAATCGCAAATTAGTATACCAATCAACTTTTACGTGTTATTCAACTTAATAACTTGATAATAAAATTTAACAGAAACTAACATGAGGCAAAATTATCACAAGTGTATCACTTCGAAATAAATTTATCAAAGGTGTATTAGTTTAGAGTTTTTTATGGTTAAAAAATTAATTTTTGGTAAATTTATCACATATATATTAATTTGGAATTTTTCAAGGTATTAACCTAAAAGAATACACCAAAATGTGTCTTCATTTACATCTTATGCGAATTTTTGGGCTTCAAAACTCAATATGATCCAAAGGTGACCCTTTATGCACTATTGAAATACGATTTGATATCGACGATACATTTTATGATTGGATTTGAATCGATCGAATCAATTAGAGATCACAATTGATATCATATTTTTTCTTTCTTGTTTAGTGTTTATACATTCCACTATTGAGATACGATTTGATATCGACGATACATTTTATGATTGGATTTGAATCGATCGAATCAATTAGAGATCACAATTGATATCATATTTTTTTTCTTTCTTGTTTAGTGTTTATACATTCCACTATTGAGATACAATTTGATATCGACGATACATTTTATGATTGGATTTGAATCAATCGAACCAATTAGATATCACAATTGATATCATATTTTTTTCTTTATTTTTTAGTGTTTATACATTCCACTATAAATACGTGTAAAGAATGTATCACTTACTATGAAGTGGAATACAAAAGAAATTCCCTCTCCAATTTTCTTCCACCTCATTTCGTACGAAAAAGGCAAAAGACCGACGACACCACCAGCCTCAATGAAAAGAAAACCCCAGCTCGTCTTCCTCTCTTTCTCACTCCGGTCTTCATCTTCACCGAGAGAAACAGAACGACCAAAGCCCTTTTCTCACTCAGTCTTCGTCTTGAACGAGAGAAAGAGAGAGCCAGAGAGAGATGGAAGATGCGAAGGAAGGAGACGTGGAAGGAGACTAGACGCCTCCCGTCAATATTGACTACTCAGGCGAAGGACGTGACACCTCCAGTGGATGCTCCTGATCAATGGAATGCTTTTCCCGGATCTTCGTTTACTAGAAATTGGGTACCATCTTGGAATGGGAGATGCCCTCTATTTCATCAGTTTAGATGGTGAAGCTATCAAATCTGTGAAGTCGCTTGTGTGCCCTGGGAGGCAGTCATCAAGTAGCCTGTGCGCCCTCCTCTGGGGAGGCCATCAAATCTGTGAAGTGCGCCCCGGAGGCATCAAGTGACTTTCTACATGCAAACAGAAACCCCAAGCCCATTTTCTTCTTTTTCTCACTCTAGAAAGAACACCCAAACCCCGTCTCGTCCTCTCTCACTCCTCTCTTCATCTTGAACGAGAGAAAGAGAGAGAAACAAAAGCCCAAACCCCGTCTTGAACGAGAGAAAGACAGAGCTAGAGAGAGATGGAAGATGCGAAAGTAGAAGATGTGCCGCCTCTGGTCAATAGGGGCGAGTCCGGTAAGCGGATTATAGAAGTTGTACGTTTTTTTTTTCTTTTTGGGTAAGGAAGTTGTACGTTTCTTTCATCTCATCTCCCCTTGATTTGCCCCATTTTCATCTTTGAACGAACATCAAGATGATGCGAAGGGCGTGACGCCGCCGACGGATAAGATACCTGTCTTGGAAATTGTCAGGCCAAGGTGACCCTGGATTCTCCCCTCAGATCATGATCGTGTTTCATAAGATCTGAGTGAATCATTTTTTATGAATCTATTTTTTTTTTTGTAGCCGGGTTGACACGAAGACAAAAATTGCAACGCCAAATCATAGATTTTTGGACATATTGGATAGATTTCTGGACATATTGGTGGGCTCCCATGGGCGCACAGTGACAAATTTGATGGCCTCCCTGGGGTGCACATGGCCTCTAGCTACTTAACAGATTTGATAGTCTCCTAGGGGGTGCCCAATTGGCTTGACAGATTTATTGACAGATTTGATGGCCTCCTAAGGGGTGCATAGGAGGTGGCGTCCAATCCCCTTGACAGATTTGATGGCCTCCCGGGGCGCACATGGCCTCCCAGGGGTGCACCTACTTGATGGCTGCCTCCCAAGGGCACACAGGCCACTCAACAGATTTGATGGCCTCCTAGGGGCAGATTTGATGCCCTCCCAAGGGGCATCAAATCTGTGGGGGCATCCAATCCGCTTGACAGATTTGATGCCCTCCTAGGGGCACACATGGCTTCCCAGGACATGGCTTCCCAGGGCGCACAGGTTACTTGATGGCTGCCTTGGGGTGTCTAATTCGCTTGACAGATTTGATGCCTCCACGGGGCGCACATGGCCTCCCAGGGGTGAACAGGCTAATTGATAGCTACCTCCCACAGGTGCACAAGTCACTTCACAGATTTGATGGCCACGCCCAATCTGCTTGACAGATTTGACGCCCTCCCCGGGGCGCACATGGCTTGCCAAGGGCGCTTGGCCGGGGAGCACATGCTTCCCAGGGGCGCTTAGGCCACTTCTGGCCTCCCAGGGGCGCCCAACCTACTGTTTGGCAGTCTGTTACGTCAGCTAAACCAATCCAGTTTATAACCTCCCCTCCCAACTTGGGAAAGAACCAATCGCTCCCATTCTAGGTATACTGAATAATTTTCCTCCAAGAGCAGCTAAGAAGCTCGACACATAAAGAAACACGGCAACGTTGCTAGTTAATGTTATGTAACTAGAGAAACGGCTCCTTGAATGTTTAGACCCAACAACGAATCTGTCATGTCAGCCAATTTGTCAAGAACATGACCCAAGGAGTTCTTGGAAACAGTTAGGTCAAATCCCTTCTCGGTATCAATGTCAAGAGGAGCAGCACAAGCAGACAACCACAATTGTCCCGTGGGGAATTCATATCTCATGGTTTTGCTCCTCTTGACATTGATATCGAGAAGGGATTTGACCTAATGGTTTCCTAGGGGGATCCACATCTCGTACGGAGAACTCCTTGGCTCATGTTCTTGACAAATTGGCAGACATGACAGATTCGTTGTTGGGTCTAAACATTCAAAGGAGCCGGTTCTCTTGCTAGTTACATAACATTAACTAGCAACGTCGTGTTTCTTTATGTGCTAGGCTTCTTAGCTGCTCTTGGAGGGAAATTATTATGTAGACCTAGAATGGGAGCGATTGATCAATGGCTACCATCCTAGCCTTTCTGATTAATATAGCCATGCTGGTCATCTACAAAATTTAATGACATTCGTACGCATTTTTTTTCCCATGACATTCGTATGCGTTTCTTTCCCAAGTTGGGAGGGGAGGTCATAAACTGGATTGGTTTTTCTATACAGATAGAGGAAAGCTGACATAACCAACCAACTCTTAAGTATTTCTCGTGGGTTGGTTTTTCTATACAGAAAAAAGTTGGCAATAGGCTGCTGATATTTCTCCCATATATACATGTCTTGCTCGTCATTAAATTTGAGGACTGTATTTATGAACAGTTGCAGTGCTTCTTCTGAAGCTCTCTGCTTTTTCATGTCATCTTTTCTGACAGAATTGTGCCTGCCTTTGGTTTATCGTTCTAGGTTGCTATTGTGTGAATTCCTTGGTTGGCTCCACGTCGACCCAATTTACTTTTCTAACTACAGTTGGTGGTGTTATGGTTAATCACTCCTGCGTACAAGGCATTTTTATCTCGTAGAAATCTCTCTCTCAACTATCCACACCGTGTAGGTTTATTTATAATTCTGACATAAGAATTATAGGGGTCACATAAGAAGTGGTATCGAAGCCTAGATTTGTGATGGAGGGACAAGATGCGCTTGGCTAGTGGATTAACCGAGTGACATTTTCACATGCAAAACATGTGTTCTTTGCTTGTTCTAAATATGTGATTGTCATATATTTGCAAATGATTATGCCTATGAGCGATTTGTGTTTGTCTTATGCCAAGTGTTTTACGAGCAAGAGATAGTCTTGATGTTGTGTGCTTATGTTTTTTGACAATAGGAACCGGAGAAATATGTTTAGTGCTTCATCATGATCCTTATGGAATGACGATTTTTTTTTTTTTTTTTTTTTTTTTTTTTTTTTTTGTAATCCCTATTTTTTAGTGAGGACTAATGAACCATTTGGTCGAGCTGTGTAAGCCATTTATTTGTGGTGTCTCCCCATTCATTATGCTGGAACCGACTTTAACTGGCACCTGATCCTTGTGAAATGATGATGTTTCTTCTGTAATCCCTAATCTTTAGTGCGGTGTAGTATTCTGAGATTAGAAGGGGATGACTGGAAGGTTGTCAGGAATGTGTACACGTGCATATTTGTTTTTCAACATTATTTTATAGTCGTAAGAAGTCTGACGAAACAACTTGATGAAAACCTTCCATCTCACCTTGAAGAGATTCTAAAACAAAGTACTCCATATGAAATGCCAGAAAAGTTGGTGAGTGATGAAAATTTATTGCAATCTGACGATCTGATGAAGGTGACGAGTCCATTCTACCACCTATTGATGTTCAAGTTCAAGAAGCAAAAAATGTATGTTTCACCTTAATCAAGATTGTATATATGCCTCCTTTTGTCTTTGGTATGAGCATGAACGTTGGTTTTGCAGCCTAATGAACCCATTCAGGATGATGATAATAATGGAGAGAAACATAAACCTCAGGTGAGTCTGGCTCAATTGGAAGCACCAGAAATGTCAGTTCCTCTCTCACCTAGCTGCATAAAATAGCTTAAGTATTCTTGTATTTGATTATCGCAAAATTTGGCAGAGGGAACGATTTGGGGTGCAAAGCTTGAGGATGATAAAGGTGAGGGCTGCCCTTGAGGAAAAAATGAGGCACAGGAATGTTTTTAGTTCAAATGATTTAAAAGGGGAGAAAACCAAAAACATTCGAAACCACTGAATGGTACTGCTTTAATTGCCCACACCTGCTCTTTGTTTTAACTTAAGGCATCTACTTAAGTTCCTTCTTCTACAAGCAGCTAGAGACCTATGCAGATTTCGATTATCATGCTACAGAAGATGTAGCATCTTGTCATGGGTTGATGAATGGGCATGCAGGATCACTGGAATTAACTAAACTGTCCAATCTTCTGTCGGTTGAAAACAAGAGACAGAAGGTTTGGATCTTGGCATGATATGTTCAATTTTTTCCTTCAAGTGCAAGAGGTTATGTGTTTGATCAAAATGTGGTTTCAACAACTAGACTACTTCCTACCAAGGGCAATATATAGGTTAAAAATTCCAAATGAAAGTAAATTTCCATTTGGTGCAGTCCTTGAACAATGTTCCAATAAGATGTTTCTGATGATTCAGGAATTAGTTGCTGTACTAGAATGGACGGAACTGTTATGATATTCTAGTATAGATGGAACTAACCATGTTAGTAATATGCCTAAAACATTGCAAAAAAGAAAAGAAATCATCATGGGCTACACTTAAGGTACATGGCTAACACATGTTAACACTTTGTCTTTACTTATTTTCATGTCATAGGATAGTCTTGTATGGATCATGTCAAGTAAAATACCTGAATATTGGGAAATAGATATTCAACTTTCCTGTCCCTTGAAGTTTAAATTTTCAATTTTTATTTGCCTCTTAAGATTGTAACATATCACAAGCCCAAGAATGTGTTATTGACATGGTATTCCATAGCCAAAAGTTTTGAACATTATGATGCAAGTCAAATCCAGCTGAACGTGCCGGTGTCATGCTTATTTTTGTTTTGATTAGAAGATTTATAAAAGTAGGACCTAATTAGACAAATTAAAAAGTCATATAACTTGATTAAAAAAAGTGTGAAAGTAGACGGAAATTAAAATTTATCCTTCACTATTATCATGACAAAAGTAAAAATACAGCCTAAAATTCAAAAATCATCCCCTTGTTACTATCCCAAACCAGAAACATGTAGAGTCACGTGATGGCTCGATGAATCAACATGATCTAAAGGCTTTTTGAATGATTGCCATGACCGATTCATAACCAAGTGACCCTTAACCTATCTCCCAAAACTTAAGATTTTTTTGAGTATTCTTAAATACTCTTGGGGGTGGACAATATGATAATATGTAACAAATGTAGGTAAGAGCACCGTTCTTCCTAGTTAAGGACTTGCTGTTTTATCTACTTGTGTTTGTTTACATCGTAGCCTTCTTATCTGCTTTTGTTGGCAAACGGTTCCGCTGCTTAAAATTGGGTGGGCTTAGAGTGCTGGCCATCTCGCTGGCTTTCTAATGGCCATGGTTTTAATCGTCCTTTTTCAGTTCACGACGTTGGGAGAAAAAAATCAAGCAAATCTTAATGATCTAACAATCACGGATCCACGGATCTCCAAAAATTCTAATTATGCACATAGTGAAAGATACAAAAGAATAGAAACGAACCTCGTACAGCTTTCTCGCACCTATTTCAACTGCGAAAATGGGCGTGAGAGCTTGTTAAGGGTACTTGATAAACTAAACATCTCAACAGCCGCAGATTCAATTAGGAAAAAAAAAAAAATAGCTGCAGCACTAGCGAGAAGCTGCTTTACCTAATTTTGAGATGTCATGGCTTTCACATCACAGATACAGCACAATCACGGTTGCATCAAACGTATTTGGTTCTTATTTTGCAGCCCCCACTTCATATTCCACCAAATTGGTTGGGCCAATTTGGTGTAATACATGATTTACTTCTTTTTTCTTGACTATTCCCCTTAGATTATGTAACGCCCAATTCTCGAGCGCGTGCCCATCTTTCCTCCTTGGTCGATTAAAGCAATGTTATAGGACGCATCGCCGACTCATTCATTTTGATACACATGCGGAAGCATATAAACAATCCCCATACAATAAAACAATGGGATGGGAAAGTAGGACCAAGTTTAAGACTTTAAAAAACAACCACATTTATATACATTGCAAACCAGTGCACATATATATAAAGCAGGCTACCAAGACAAATTCAACTTAGACAAGTTCATAATCAAAGGCTGCAAGCAAGGGGGGGGGGTTTCACAAACTACGAGTCCCATTCCTCCTCTTCTTCAACCTCCACACTCCAACTGGGACCTTCAGTAGATTGCACTAGACTTTCGAGATCTTCAAAAATCAGGTCTGTTGCACCTAGGGACCCGAAATGTTATCCCACAACCGGGATGAGACTACGTTTCAGCAAGTTCTATCCCCTAAGACCCAATTAGTAAACCAATATGCTATCCGAGCTGCCTATGCACGCACAAATCAGAGGACTTACCTTGGCTTCAGATTCCATCAGCATATTAGCACAGTTCAATAGGCACTTAAGCAACCACATCACAAATCGATATCTCAATCAATCGACCTAGTCGATTATATGACAACAAGACTACTCACCGATCATTTCAGTCATTCAATTTCAATTCTTACTAACGGCTCAATGAGCCTAGCCTATCAATTTCTTGGCTATAAATCCCGGTCCTAAAGGACACAACCTATCTCTAGGTGGTAATCACGGCCCAGTGGACACAACCTTTAATAAGTGATAGATCACGTCCTTATGGCACAGTCCAGGTTTAGTGGTCATTACGGCCCCACTTGGCATAACCTTTATTAGGTGGTAAATCTCGGCCCGATTGGGCGCAACCTTTAATAAGTGGCAAATCATGGCCTAGTAGGCACGACTTATATCAGGTGGCAAATCACAGCCCAATGGGCACGATTTATACTTAGTGGAATTGCAACCCCACTTAGCACGACCTTTAATAGGTGGTAGATTACGGCCATATTAGGCACGACTTCTAGTAGGTAGTGAATCACGGCCCTATTGGGCGCAACCGATTCCAATTCGGTAGAAACTCTCGGCCCAACTAGCATAGTCACGCTTTGACGGCTTTCTAGGCCCAACTCATAACCTCTTGCGGTCATTTTCCAATCAGTACTGACACTTCTCAATTTTGGGACATTTTCCCATATTCACCAATTTTACTCAATTTTCACAATTTTCTGTAGTTCACCAATCAATTAAACACCGAAAGCCGATACCCGGTTGTTCCTCGATCAATTACTCAAAATCAACTCATTTAGAAATATATCCTAAAAATCCACAATTCATTCAATTCAACACAACGTAGAACTCAATTAAATAAACGGACCACGACGATCAGCATAAAATTCCGGTCATCGGCTATCCCCGTATAATTTGTGGAAAATAAATAAATAAATAAATAAATATTCCGAAAATTAATTATTAAATAGCAATAAATCCAATTTATACCTGAAATGCCTAATTGAAGCCCGATAAGGGTTAGGAAAAATTCCGAGATGCACTCAATAAATAATAACGCGTTTCTACTTGCTAATGACTATGTCTAACCACCTAACATGCATCACATTTAATTAATAATCACTAATCTACTCTAATCTAACCACCTAATTGCACTTAATTAAATCTAATCAACCCTTAAGCATAATTAGAAAATTAAAAAGGGATTAGTGAGCAAAACTCACTTGAATTAAAATCAGCTCAGGTCAAAACGACAAGCACGAAGGTGGAGGTCGATTCTCTCCAAAGCAATTCCGCCAACCGGGGTCAAGACGGGCCCAAAAATTGCCACGCAAGCCTTACAACCCTTGCTGGAAATTGCTGAAACGGGCTGACACGGGGCTGATTTGGGGCGCAAACCAGCAAGGTTTGGCGGTTGAAGATCGGAGTACGGGCCGTGGCCAAAACGGCTGTGAACTGGGCCAAAATGAAGCCACGGGACCTGCTGGAATGGCTGATGTTTGGGCTGCAACACTGGGCTTCCAAAGCGGTCCGATGAGGATGGATGCGCGGCGGCCTCGATGCAATGGAGACGGCCGAATTGAGAAGCGGTATATGATCCGCACGTGAGGAGGACAGCAACTCAACTTCAGAGGGTTTGGAGGGGCTTCGGTGGGGCAGCCGCGTTTGAAATGCCCACGAAGGAGAGGCGGTGGCATCGAAGACACAAAAAAATGAAGAAAAGGACTGCTGCAGTTCGTCCAAAAAGAAAAGCACGAACGGCTGAGGAAAAAGAAAGGTCAAAGTAGGAAACTCAAGAGGAAATTGGGATGCAGCTGGTGATTTGGTCCAATAGAGAGAGAGAAGGGACGTTGGCAATCAATGAGGAAGAAAAAGCATGCGACCAACGTGATAAGCCTGGTCCCACCAGTCAAAGAAGAGAAGAAAACCGTGGAAGGCTTGGGCGGAGGTTTGACCAGCATGAGGGAAACGTGCGGAAACAAAGATTATAAAGGGAGGGCGTGCGCTATTGGGCGAGGGTAAAAGAAAATAAAATGAAACCTTAAAAATTTTTAAATCAACTTCACCACTCAGTCCAAAGGTCATTCTAGGGCCAAATTCTTTACCAATTGCACAACTTTGGAGTCCCAATGAAGACCAAAATAAGACGGTCCTTTAATCCCACGAATTTTCTTCTAAACCGACTTTTATTTCATTTTTCTCAACATTTGATATTCTGAACAAATAAATTCGGTTGAAGTCCAATTTAAAATCATAAAAAGCCCAAACAACTTCCATTCACCGATTCGCTTACACCAAATGCCAAAAGTCTCTTTAAATCGGCAAATCTGAATTTATGTTCATTTTCCACATTGTCCGTCACGATTTCTTGTAAAAATCCCAAACTCTCCAAAATTTCCTCAAAATGTGAGTCAACATTCTTAGAATGACTCATGACACGATAAGACTTTCAATTTCTGAAATTGAATTCAAATCCGTGGTTATTTTCAATCAAACACGCTTTTAGTGTGACATTGCCTATTGGGTAGCTTTTAGGAATTTCTGGTACAATTGACCCGTGGTTAATTTTCTTCAAACCACAATGAACCCATTCGACACATTGACAACTTTCGGTGGTTGTGAAAATCTTAAGGTTTTAAATACGGACACGGGATACCCAAAACGACAGAAAATCGGTTTAGTGTCGATCGACGAGAATTTTACAATCATGTAAAATCACACACACTTTGATCACCATCTCAGTCGAATCGATCTATCTTCGATTTCTAATCGATTTTTAATTGTGTCATAATGACCCTTGCAGATTAACACGGTCAAGCAATCAATTCCTGGTTAGAGTCTATTGCATTTAAAATCCCTTAATGGTTTACGAGATAGGCTAGTTATTTCCCGAGTGGCAATCTCAGAGAAAAACACTGTAGTCACGTTGATGAAAGGCCCGACTTATCCAATCGAAATCAGAACTGAAAATCCGGATGTCACAGATTATCCAGTGTATGGTTTCACTTTCACTATAGTTTTTCTATGATTCACAATACACGAAAAGAGTTTATGAAAATTTTCTCCAAGTCGTCCATTATGTTAAGCCATCCAAAAGTTTGTATTACTATATATGGTTGATTGGTGATGCTTGTGCCGTAAAATCAATCGTGCAAGGGTTGGAATTTCGAAGATGAGTATTGTTAATATGAGATTTTGATGGGACAATTATAAAAAAATTTCTAAAGTTATTTTGTGACAACCAATATAATCCAAAACCTTTTTAATTTCATCAACTTAATCATAAATATTTTGACAATTTGCAAATGTAGTTTAACTTGTTAATTTGATCAGAATATTTTATCTATGTAACACGGCCGGTGTTGACATAAATTTTTGAAATTTGTTAAATAGCAGCCTCTGCAGGCAAAATACTGAATAGAATAGATCACGGAAAAGTCCAAATGAAAGCTGTCGCTTGCAAGGATACAGCTCCAGTAATGCCTGAGAAGTAAGGGAGCCTACAGACCTAATGTAACTAACGAAGTGTCACTACAAGAAACTTCTGCACCATAACACAAAGATTGAGAGATATTACAACTCGCCTACTTTCTAATTAGTACTGTTAAACTCGATTTAGAATCTCATGTAATTAAGATGATAAATTCGACCATCGAACTCTCCTCTTTCACCAGTGAATGCTGACTTCTCTTTTTTTAATATTTTTTCTAGGTGAATACCTCTTTGAGCATCCTGATATTTCACAGACCATAGATCCAACTGAGATCACGCGGCCTGATACTTTCTACGGCTCAAATGAACTGCGAAAGAGTTAGAACAATCATTACAGAGTTCCAAAAGCTGAACAACACTAGCAGATATCCTTGAAGATATAAATTTATTGAGGAGATGGATGTTTTCCATCTTATTCGCATGTGATATATGCGATGAGACTAATTTGAAACAGTGAAGGTTACATCTGTAAACAACGGCAAATTCTGAACCAGAGTACGGCCATTGAACATCATGATTAGGTCCCTCTGGTACCTGACAAAGTACGAACAATGCAAAAGATAAGTTTCAAGGAAATAATTATATAGGTCGTCCTAGTAAGAAACAAATAAAAACTTGCGAAGAGGCACGAGCCCTTCATGATACCCACTTGTTGTCAGGCAATTTAGCTCTGATTCCTCATAATAACTCTGGTTGATTTAATCAACATCATACTGCACCCCAATCAGAAGTCCAGTTGAACCATCATTCCAGTGCAGCTGCACCACATCATACTGTGATAAATTAATTTTTTAGGTTCCTGTTTAAATTTTCTTTTGATGATTAGTTATTATGCTTTTACGTGGACAATAGGCGACGTTCTTTTGGTTAATCATTACCGCATAGAATATCAACTATCCAAGTGGCAGTGCCTCTAGTTTAGGTCTATTCATAATTCGGACATGAGAATTATGGGGTGTCATGTGTTAAGTGACATCAAAGCTTAGATTTGCAATAGAGTGATAAGATGCATTTAGGCTGGCAAATTATTAAGGTGTATGTCTTTGCACACAAAACATGTTTTTTTCGCTCGTTATAAGTAAGTGATTGCGCCATATATGTAAATGATGATGAATAAAAGCAATTTGAGTTTGTGTTTATGTGAAGTTCTTTTTACAAGTATTAGATAGTATTAATGTTGTGTGCTTATGCCATTTCACAATAGGAACCTGAAGTATTATCCCTACTCCAGAAAATGTACTTGGTAGGAATATATCATAGGTATTTTTTAAGGGAATTGGATATATGCATACACACACATGAGTATAATTTAATTTGGAGCAATTATCATGAACATGGTCTGGCCTACATGTTTCATATATTCCTTATTATGTCTCAATTGCGTTCAATAATTTCTAAAGAAGGTTTTGTCTCCCATGTATATTATGTAATATGTCAAAGTGAGAAATCATTTGTTAAATATAAAAAAAATTATGGTTATATAGTGAATTAATGAAGAGAAAGGGGAAGGGATCGGGGTAATAAAGAGGAGGTGCCTTGGTGAGAGAAAAACCCTCTAATACTGCCAACTGAGCAAATTGGCGAAAGATGCCACCATTGCTCTAAGAATGCTCCATTGGCAATTAGCTTTCGTTATATGTGGATTCATGGACCAAGACACATGGGAACACAACCCATTTGCCATATAAGTAGAAGCTTACGTGAATCGACAAATAATTCATACTATTTTGCAGATATTTGAACATTATTTGAAGAAAAGGAGTTCTAATTTGCACGGCGTTAGCCCTCATCACAATAAATTCAAAGAACAGGAAACAGAGAGCAAAGAAGCACTCTGATCATCTCCTCTCAAGTTAATCTTTCAATCTTCACTCAAAAGCCCAATACCGGCATCATTGGATTAGCTCCACTCCAAAGGAAATAAGGCATTGCGCCCCTGTTTTCCCCTGTAGCCTCTTTGTTGTGCGAGGGAAATCAAACTGGTGACCAAGATTCTAGACATGAAACTCACATTAACTATCATATCATGAATCACTCGAGGCAGAACCAGCCCCCGTAGCCTTTTTTTCCCTTTGTTTCTCCCTTGTCTTCTTGTTTCTCAATGCATTCTTGCTCAATGTTCTGTTATCAAAAACCGACCAGCATAGTGAATTGGGGCAGTATTAGTTACCTAAAGGACGGTGTAACAATGAACAAAACATGTAACGAAAACTTACTCCAACGAGTTCTCCCCAAATAGCGATACGACTCAACCAAAGGAAAATAGAATTTCATAGACACAAGTTAAAATCAAACAATTAGATAACCATTTTCAAAGAAACTATGCCTCCATCTATTTTTATGTAAATGAATAATTTGAAAATTATTTTTTCAAAATTAATTACATATATCACTTGAAATAATTAGTCATTGAAATATATTTTCTTTAAAATAACAAATTTAAGTTTAAACTATTTTTGCACGATGAAAACATTTTTTATCTATTTATTTTTACAAGCAATACAAGTAATTATTGTTAAGAAAAGGTTTTCCAAATCATTCATTTTCCAAGGAATAAATGCATCATTTTTTTTTCTCCTTGTTCACTTACATGAAGCATCACTAGGGTATGGCAATTAATTCTCTATCCTTTCAATACAGAGTTCATTGGGCGTGCTTAGCGTGCATTTGTTCTGCTATAGAAAGTTGACATACACCGTGGATTTAGTCTCTTTAAATTGGGGATACTATCCATACTTTCTTTATATGAAAAAGAGTTAAAGCTAAATACAAAAATTAACATCTAAAATTTACTGTCCTTAATTTATTACCTAATAATAGATGAAGTGGCAGTGTAGAGAACTTAGTGTACAAGGGCTTATCAATTTTCAAGATTAACAAAATCATTTAATAGAACAATTTCCTTCTCATTAACCAAACTAGAAAATGATACCCCAACTTTAGAAGAAAGGAAAGAAGAAAAAGAAGATAGACACTTATGTATTTTGCTTTCTCAACGAGGGTGGTGAAATGAAAAGATAGATGGAATCGATAATTTCAGCAGTAACTATTATAGTTTTTTTTTTTTATTTTTATTTTCCTTTCCGAAGATCTGAAACTTACGTCCTTATCCACGAAAAGAACATCCATCTAAAATAACTTTTAAGGAAGGAAAAAATAATAATAGGTTACCTTATGAGTTTTTTTTGGTCAAAAAAGTGCTTTCATTCATTCATATAGCGATTCCATTAGAGCTGGACAATAGAGTTTCTGAACACAAAATATTCCAAAAGGGCTCCAGGAAAAAAGACAACCAATAAAAGGGGAGAATTTTATTTTGGTGAGCCTTCACGTTACAGTCGGCGGCTTGATGAGCCTTTATGGAGCAATCAACAAGTTTCACCTCATCCAATGGGGCAAGTTAAAAACATTCATTCGTCAATGACATCCCGTATGGCCCATCAGCTTTCAATTCGGCTCGCGATAGCTTCCAAGATTGATAAGCAGTTTGAAGGGAGTTCACAGAGCAAATCTTCATTCACATGCGCCTTAGATTTCACCTGCCCCTTAGATTTGTCTTGCAAGAACACGGCAAGATACCGGCGATTGAGGCTTCAATCCATGAGCAATCAAATATTGAGCTCAAGGAGTCCTCTTGTACGAGTTCAATAATAAGAAAATTGATGCGTCAAAGAAAAAAGGGAAAAAAAGAAGAAGAGAAGTTTAGAAAATGAGGTCTAAATCCCAGCCCATCCCAGCTCAAGAAGGTTACGCCCAGCGCTTGGAGGCGGCAAGAGGCTAACAGTTTCTCTCATTTCACTCTTCTTCCAAACCTTTTAAAAAAAAGTGAATAACAAATATATATCATGCTTGTGTCACGGGCTAGTAGTTCCTTGGCCACGAAACAACCCTAGTGGCGCCTGGTGTGTGGAATTTACTAGGCCAACCTTCATTCCATAGTTGTTCCTGAGAACAAATGGCAAATAGCTTTCTTAGACGAAATCGTACCACACCTAGCTTAGCTCAAGCGACTAATCCATCGAAAGAGATAGTAGATTTTTTTAGGCTCAGCAATTAGTTTCACCATACCATGGTCTCATCAGGAGAGTAGTATCAACTCTCAACCAGTGTGTGCATAGGATGCCAACCTCACCTTCAACATTTTAAATAATATAATCATTGCTATCCTAGAACTCTTAGCATCAACCTTCGTGATGCTACTTGTACAAACCAATTGTATTCATCTCCTCTGCATCCTCACTCTTTACTCGATAACCCTAAGTATCACTCACAAATGTCACAAGTATGAGAGGATTCATGGACCGTGACATTCTCCCTCACTCAATTCCGCAATGTCCTCATTGTGGTTTGCTCTATGCCGAGCCTCGCCTAGTTACCAACGAGGCCGGCGAAGTCGTCAAGCCTCATTTGGCCGGTCATTGGCCGATGTTGAGGCTGGCGACCAGCTACAAGAGAAAGAGAAAAAAAGAAAATGAACAAAAGAAAAGGGGGAAAAAAAGCTTGATTCTTGATTGTTGTTTTTTGAGTTGTTCCCACGAATGAAATGTAACTTTTTTTTTTTGTTTCTTATTTTTCTTCCAAATCTGTTCTTGAGAACATTTGTTCCTGGAAAAAAAAAACTTACCAAAAACATTTCTATTCTATTTGTACTCCCGGGAACAAAAGAACATAAACACTTATTCCGGGGAGCGTTACCAAATGTAGTCTTAAATTTTACAATAGATCAAGAATGTAAGTTTTGATCAATCAACAAAAAACCTAGTATATGGAGTTTCAAATAAAAATCAAATTGTCTAGATTTGAGAAGAATGTGCCACGAACACGTTGATAAAATTTTAGCTCAATTGGACCACAAATTGACTTCCAATACCAGCTTAATGTAAGTAAAACTAATCCCCAAATTCAAGATTTGATGGTTTCTCTTTTTCTCTTGTTAGTGTCTCTAATAACTTTTTTTGCTGCTAGAACTTTAAATATAGTGAAAAATCATATTTTTCTCAACATGGAAGAGGTGGAAGATTAAATTTGGGCCCCACCTTTTTAGGGGGTTGGGGTGGGACGATATAGTTTTAGGAGTGGGTTTCGACTCTCACGCCCTACAAGGAGGCAGGGCAAATGTCTGAGAGTGAGCGTTAGAGTAGGAATAGAGTAAAACCGACAAAAATGAAATAATATATGTATATGTATGTATGTATGTATGTATGTATATATATATATATATATATATATATATATATATATAGCTTGTTATTTATTAGGCTTCCTCCACGAGAGTAAACCCAACTAATAAAAAGTGGCCATCTACATATAGAAATACAGAAAATCCATAGCTGGTAGTAGACAAGGGAGAGAGAATCATTTAGCACAAGAAAAGATCAAAGGAAATATATTTAATTCAATTAGTACAATAAGAGTTCAAAGGAAAGCACAATTCTTTTTGTAATTTTTCTTCTTTTTTTATTGTACTCCCTAAAATCAAGCTCTTGGAGAAACATTGTGCGGCCTTTTAGGAACTTTGTCGATGAAGAGCCTAGAGAGACAGGAGTGACACAATAACTGCCGCACAATGACCATGGATGTCCATCGGCAAATTCTCTCGGCAAATCCCACCTTGTTACAGTGGATCAACAGCAGCAAGAAGAAAGTGGATGCGAAGGTGCGCATGATGGACAGCGCTAAGGTAGCCGAGTCTCGCTTGAGGATCGACGTCAGAAGAAGGGCGAGGGCGTTGGTTACAAAGGTGAAAGTCATAATGAATCCCAAGATGGAGGCGTCACGATGATGATGATGATGGGGATCCATTCGGGATGAACTGGGATGAAGTGGCGTCTTTAGATCCATGGGAAGCAAAACAAGGGTGAAGAAGAGGAGGATTTGCTTTTTCTTTGAGCGTTTTAGACATTCTAGCTACGAGAGAGAGTTTTCTTGTCTATCCGCACTAGTATGGAATAAACAATTCCAAAGAAGAGAATTATAGGATGATGAGGAAGAAGAAACTATTCTTCCCTAACCTATAGAATTGCCCATCCGGTATCCCAAATCAAGGATGGAGGGCTTTTGCCTATTGAGAGATCTCTGATTATAGAAAGCCTCCAAGGAACATCAAGATGGCAGTAGTGACTAGAGGAAGAACAAGGATGACAAGAAAGGAGCGACGCTTCCCATGGATTCTTCCTTGACTTACGGAATGACTGTCCGATCTCCCACATCAAGGATGGAGGGCCTTCGCCCGTTGAGAGATCTCCAATCAAAGAAAGCCTTTGAGGAATATCAAGATGGTAGTAGTGAAGAGAGAAAGGCCAAGGATGATAAGGAACAAGGCCTACATAATGACTGTCCAATCTCCCACATCAAGGATGGAGGGCCTTCGCCAGTTGAGAGATCTCCAATCAAAGAAAGCCTCCTAGGAACGTCAAGATGGTAATAATAAGGAGAGGAAGACCAAGGATGATGAGGAAGAAGCGACGCTTCCCGTGAATTCTCCCCTTGCCTTTGGAATGACTATCCAGTCTCCCACATAAAGGACATAGGGCCTTCACCTATTGAGAAACCTTCAATCAAAGAAAGCCTCCGATGAACATCAAGATGGTAGTGGTGACGAGAGGAAGAACAAGGATGATGAGGAAGAAGCAACGCTTCCCATGGATTCTCCCCTGACATATGGAATGCCTGTTCGGTCTCCCACTTCAAGGATGGAGGACCTTCACCCATTAAGAGATCTCCAATCAAAGAAAGCCTCCAAGGAACATCAAGATGGTAGTAGTGACAAGAGGAAGACCGAGGATGATGAGGAAGAAGAATATTCTCCCTTGACCTATGGAATGACTATTTGGTCTCCCACATCAAGGATGGAGGGCCTTCACCTGTTGAGAGATCTCCAATCAAACAAAGCTTTCAAGGAACATGTAGTAGTGACGAGAGGAAGAACAAGGATGATGAGGAAGAAAGAGATTCTTCACTAACCGAGGAACATCAAGATGGTATTGGTGATGAGAGCAAGAAGCAAGATGATGAGGAAGATGCAATGCTTTCCATGGATTCTCCCCTGATCAAGGAACAAGTAGTAGTGACTAGAGGAAGAACAAGAATGATGAGGAAGAAGCGATAATTCTTGTGGATTCTTCCCTAACTGAGGAACATCAAAATGGTAGTAGTGATGAGACAATGAACAAGAATGATGAAAAAGAAGCAATGCTTCTCGTGGATTCCCCCTAATTTATGGAATGATTGTATGGTCTCTCAAATCAAGGATGGAGGGCCTTTGCCCATTAAGAGATCTCCAATCAAAGAAAGCCTCTAAGGAACATCAAGATGGTAGTAATGATGAGAGGAAGAACAAGGATGATGAGGAAGAAGCAACGCTTCCCATGGATTCTCCCCTGACCTATGATGAACAAGAGGAGATGTTTCACTAGACCAAAGATCTCACAGAGGAAACTAATCATATCTATTCCATAGATAAGCATATCTATAAGTTGCACATTTGTTAGTCGATTTCTTTCATCACGTCTCCCCTTGATTTCCCTTAGGTGATCATGATGGCACATCACCTCACTAAATTGGAGAGAGATTGTGAGATCAAATTAGACAGGGGAAGCTCTATCAATTTAGTCTTTCATCAATTTAGATATGAGATTCTAAGGTAAATTTGTAGGATCCATGATTGGAAGGGCTTACATTAGTCTTCTTTAAAAGAAATGTTTAAAACTAACTTGACTACATTGATAGAGGCTATGGATCCAAAATGTAGGGGTTTAGAATATTAAATGAGTTTCAATTAATTGATGTCCAATAGCATGAAATTCTCGTCCAAACATTGCATTTTTATTTGTTCGTAATCCTTTTGTCTTATATAAATTACAAAATTGATTTTGATGATGATAATATGGCTGGTCACATGATGGACATATAAAACATATTTCGAAAATGTACTCAAGCATTGATGATATGAGCAAATTCACTAGTATTCTATCATGTCTAAATATTCCATCGCACAAGGGTGAGTTTCAAGAAGGGTGATTTGGCAACACGACCTTTGAAATTCTAGATAGTCATTAAAGAATGTATGGTGAAATTGCATCCTCCGTATACCATACTAATTTCATTGGACATCCTGGCCTTCTCGTCTTCCATATGCAATCCATTTCACACTACTTCTTGTTTTTGACATTTAGGGATATTCTCCTATATTTCCATGTGCAAAACTTGTAAATGGCAACTCCCTTTGTATCTAGGCTTTTGCCACTGTCACCATAAGCTCACACCAAAGATAGATGGTCTCAAATCCCAATTGAAGAGCTTACGCAAGACCAAGGTTGAATCCTTTAGGTGGAGGCACAAGCACAATGCACAATGGCTCTAGCGGCGAGCCCATAGCTACTCGTGAAGACACTAACATAGAAATGGGAGCCATGCACCCCTAGGCCACCCAATTTATCCCCCAATGTGCTGGATGAAATCTTGAAGATGGGATCCATGTGTGGAAGCACTTAATAGTCTTTTTTTTTTTTAAAGATAGTTTCTTATGAACCCATTTCTCCTTTTGACATCATTGGGCTAGTTTGGAGATCAAAAGACAGTGAAAGCAAGACCGAATCCTTTTGGTGAAAGCACAAGAAGAAGATTGCGATTGCCAAGGAAATCCTCGTCTCATGGTTTTGCTCCTAACAACATTGATATCGAGAAGGGAGGGACACACTCCTTGGATCATGTTTGCGGTTGGCAGCGATTGATGATCCAAGGAAATCCTCATCTCATGGTTTTGCTCCTAACAACATTGATATCGAGAAGGGAGGGACACACTCCTTGGATCATGTTCGCAGTTGGCAGCGATTGACGATCCTGGTAGAGCTGTATCTCTTGTGGGTTATCTAACAAGCAACGATTCTTCATCGCCAGCTAAGGACGTGGTCTTTTATATTCTCGTGTTTCTTTACGTGCTTGCTTCTTAGCTAGTCTTGCATCCCAAAATCATTGAAATTTATGCACGTATACGAAAATAAGATTTTTGTGAGACTTGGAGGATTGGTGTTTGACTGGTCACTTTAAAAGTTGGAGCCAATTTAGCACTTCTATTCCCAATTAATTTGCAGATATGAGAACTTATATTTGATTCAAGGGGGAATTATCCTATTTTCTAGTCATATGATTTATAGAGATCCATTAGTCGATGTAGATCGGTTAATCGATATCATCATGATGATGAGGATGATGATTATTATGATAATTGATTTGGGATGAACTAATCAGGACGAAGCAAGGCTGGTATGAGAAAGATTTTTGAGTGATTCTACGATTTCTCTTGAGTTAGCTTTACTCACACTTGACTCACAAGATTGTGGAAAGAAAAAAATGAATTCTAGAGAGAAGCTCTAGATTGTAACTTAGATGTCTCAAATGAGGAGAGGAGGCCCTTATTTATACAAGTACGGGCTGAACCATAACCGTAGATCTCTCTTTAATTTGATGGCAGACATTATATCTCCTCAACTACCTTGACTACCGCAATTACAATATCGCCCGCTCTTGGGTCTTCTAGAAGCTCGAGTAAAACCCTTACGTTTCAGCAAATAGGTCGAGAGTTGTTCATTCATGGATTGGTCGCGAGCTTTGTTTGGAGAACCTCTTGGACCATGCATTTCTTTGGGCCATGACTCTAGCATGACCGTGTGACCGTACGGTCAAAGGATATCTTCAAAGTTTTCTTTCTCTAACACGAGTGCGTGGAAATTGCCAAGAAAAATACATGTATTTTTCCCCCCGAAAATGTGTGACCGAGGATTCACCATCTGTTTTCCAAGTAATGGTATCGTTACCCAATAATTTTCCAAGATTTTTTGTTTAGGCCGGTCCATCCACGATATGGAGAAACAATTAACGTAATTTCTAAAAGGTGAGACAGAGGACCACCTAATTGGAGAAGCAAAGTTTGACTAGACTTTTCTTTCTTTGCCAACTAGGAAAGCTGCTACACTTTTATTATTATTTTGCCGAGTTTAGGTTCTCGGCCAATTCCAACACGCAACCCTCGCTGTTGGCCAATAATTATTATAAGACGACCTAAGTACAATCTTTTTATGGATTGGCCTCTCGCGGATTTCTACTATTTTTTTTTTTTTAACGGCTCAAGCGATAGTATGATAATAATTCTGGAAGGATTCAAATTAAGCTCTAAGTGACAATACCGTAAAAATCCTGAAATCAATATTATGAATGAGAAGCTTTTCATCTTGCTCCTGGAAGGTCATCTCGGGTTGAGCTTCAAGTGTTGGCTGAAGCTGGAGTTGAGCCGGAGGATGATCTTGGTGACGAACATGGGAATCTTGATGCTAATGGAGGTGCCGACTCTGAGGACAGTGAATCTGAAGAGTCAGCAGATGAGTTTTACAAGCAAGTGAAGTAGCAACGAGCTGCAAAACTTGCGGCTAAAGCAGAGATGTACTAAAGATTTGTTTTCTGTTGCTCGTCCAATATTTTCCATCTTAGTCTTAACGCGGTCCAGAAGAGTGAATATTAGGCACCCATTTTTATCTATCAATTACAACTTATGTTTTAAAGACTAAATTTATAGTTATGTGCTGGGTATAGAACAACGAGATCCTAGAAATTTCTCTAGTCATGTATCTATTTAAGATTTGTGTTTTTTCTCCATTTCTTTTTCTGGAAATTTTTTCTTAGACAATTGATATCAAGGATTGAGACCTTTACTTACAAGGAAAAGACCTAACATTGAACAATCGTTTCGAATGAAGACCAATTCTTATTATCAATTATAAAGTGCAAAATAATGTTGTGTGAGTGTACTATGTGTATTCATATAAATAAATCGTTTCTTTCTTTTAAGGGTTAATACCCTGTACTAAAAACGTGTCTTCCCATATAAACAAATCATTTCTTTCTTTTAAAAGGATATTGAGCTTTATCGAGCAGCTTCATTTAGCTAAAACTACATTTTTATGATTTTTATTTGCATCATGAAATAAAAATTTGCATCATGATGTTTTCGTTGATCTTTTTGCTACTTTTTACTATAGATTATTTAAATTTCTAACAATATATCAGGAAAAGGAGAGAACTTTCGAGGAGGGTGCATAACATTCTGGATCTAATTAAAAAGTAGAAACCAAATGAAGATTAAAGAAAAGACGAAAGAGAGCTACCAGTGCATCAAAATCATGGACCTATGGCTTCTAAAATGCACGAGTTTCCTTCTTCTTCTTCTTCTCTTTGTGCAATATATGAAAACTCAATATAAATATTTAGTGTCATGTCATGGTGAAATTACTCTCAGAATGTGATCAAATTATGGTTAACTTTGATGCGCATACAAGAATCTAGCAATTCCATCCTTGCCTGAAACAGTCGATGGAAAGCACCATGTCATTTATCAGGTGAGCCTGCATAAAATAGTCCTGATCAGTTGCATTAACGTTCTTAGCTACTCGTTGCCATAGTCAAAGATTTAACTTTTGCCGTGAAAATGCTTTGGATGGAGAAAAATAGAGGACCGACACGTAATCGGAAGAAACAAATGAAAAATCTGACCAGGAAGTATCGGGTGAGTTAAGAGAATCAGCTTGTTGATGTATATTCTCAGGTTTAACTTTTGATAAATCCTGGAATTTATGTTTCATTTCGTGTGCAGACTAAGCATGAGAAGGCAGTGGTCCAACGAAAAGGGCAAGTTCGGGAGATCAGGAAACCTTCTGGACCTTATGGTGGGGAAACATCTGGTATTAATGGAGGAATCAGTCGATGTATTACATTCAAGAGCTAAAAGCTACTTTGGCTTAAAATTTGTCGCGTTGACCTTGGATCCTGCCGCTAATTGGTGTTGAGATGAGTATATAGTCAAGTGACTAAAATGCAAAAGAATCGGTTTGGGTCTATCAGGGATGTAATGCCTTGGCAGATGCATGTTCCTGTTATTGGCAGTTTTTGTTAATTTAATTATCTTCAGCAATTGTGTTCAGACTGGAGTTGGTTTTCGACAGCAGAACATCGAGCAAGAATGCATTGAGAAACAAGAAGAAAAGGGAGAAACAAAGGGATAACTGATGGTTCTGCCTTGATGATTCTTGATGTGATAGTTAATATGAGTTTCATGTCTAGACTCTTGGGGTCTGTTTGTTTTGATTTCTTTTTTCTGTTTTTAAATAATTTTTTTTGTTTTTTTTTTTGTTCCTAGGAACAAAAAAGGAACAGAAACGCGTTTGTTTGCATTTTTGTTCCAAAATTATTTTTTTGTTCTCGAAACATATCTGGAATGAAACAAGAAACAAAAAAAAAAAAAAAATTATTTCTTGTTTCTAGAACAGATTTTAAGAACAAAAAAAGGAACAAAAACATCAGCTCTCGTGTTTCTTTTATGTTTCTTGCTCAACCGTTTGAACACCGCCTCTCCTCTTGCATCTTCTCCACCGTCGTCTTCTCCGGCGCCTCCCACTCTCTGACGCCGACAGCCGCCTCTGTCTCGAGACCATCCGGCTTCTCCATCGTCGTCCTCTCTGGCGCCGACAGCCGCCTCTGTCTCGAGACCATCCGACTTCTCCACCGTCGTTTTCTCCGACGCCGACAGCCGACAGCCGCTGCTCCTTCACCAAGTGAACCTGCTCCTTGCTCCTCCTTCACCGATTGACGAGGGCTTTGGCGAGAGCCACCCCTCGCAGATCTGGGCGATGGCTGCTCGAAGCTTGAGCGTGAGGGCTCGCTCGAGCCAACACTTGCCCAGATCTCGTGAGACGTTTGCTCGAGCGAGTCTCGCAGATCTGGGTGAGCGTTGGTCGCCAAATCTACAGCAGCGGCTCGTCTGCTCGCTCGAGATCTGGACGAGCACGCTCGCCCAGATGAGCAGCTCGCTCGAGCGTTTGCTTGCAGCGAGCCTTGCTTTGCTCTCTTGCTGCTGCTCACGCTCGAGCGAGCAGAGCAACCAGCATCTACTCGCTTGCTTCTCTGCTCGCTCGCTGTTGTTCATGCTCAAGCAAGCAGAGCAGCGAGCGTTTGCTCGCTCGCTGCTGCTCATGCTCGAGCGAGCAGACTTGCTTATCTGCTCGCTGCTCTGCTCACTCACTGCTGCTCACGCTCGAGCAAGCAGAGCAGCGAGTTGCTCACGTTCGAGCGAGCAGAGCAGCGAGCGCCTAATGATATTGATTATTGAACTTCTTGAAGATCTTTGGATTGTGTTGCAACTAGGAGAGCTTGATGCATAGGTGGATGCATCATAATACTGTTAATTCCTGTATTAGTGTCAATCCTATTGATCAAACGATAAGGTAACATGATTGTATGAATGACACATTAAACATAGAGAGTATTGTTTGATGACTAACAAGTATATCGTTCCTTAAGCGGAAGTTTAGAATATCGCAAAATTTTAGATTGCATGGAAGAGTCCCAGTTCAAAAAATACCTAATTCTAAATTGCCATCACATTATGTGATTACTAGGGTACTCTTTTTGGGAGCTTAGACGACATAAACCAAATCGGGTTCTTCCAAATATTGACAAGATAAACATTGGATAAAATAAATGTAATTATAAGAAATAGTCAATTTTTCTTATTGATCAAACGATAAATGGAAAAATCATACAAGTAGTATTAAAAACACGCAAATACTTTCAAATGATAGACTTGGAGTTTATTTTCCATAACTAAAGAGGAGAAAAGGACCTCTCAAAATCTCATCCCTTCTATTACTAACTATCCTAACCACTAGATTGGGAAAAACAAGTATCAATGTTGAAATTATTCTATGCGCCCACTCTAATGTCAATTTTTTAAATGATCATTAGCATGTTATAACTTTTAAAAATTGATCAATTAAGTGATCTGACAATTTAGCTAATTGGAAAATCTAGCATGACAATTTTCATAATAAAACTTACAGCGTGATTTGCTGAAGCCACTTAAATGGATGTTTTCAGAAACTTTTGCTGTTAAGGTTATTGTTTCAAAAAAAAAAAAAATTGGCATTGAGTTGATTATTTGTAAAGTAAAGACAATTAACATTTTAAAATGAGAATTTTGACAAGACTGACGTAATGAGCTAAACATTCTAGCTTTGCCGCAATTTTCTGTATCTTTTTTCTCCCGTGACTCGGAAGCAAATTAATGGAGGAAACATCTCTCTCTAAATAATTTCACTTAAAATCACAAAAAGCTCATTTGCTTTCCTCCAATAAAGAAGAAAAATTTTGTTCACCTTCCATCCCTAGTTTCGCATAGCTTCTTCTCTAACCTTGCACTATTTTTGAGATTGAACAAGAGCCTTGTAAAAATAAACTACAATGCTAAGGCACGTTTGGGGGCATTTAATCCTAATTTCTTAATCCGGGAAAATCAATGCATTCAACAATGTTGTTTGGAACATAAATTGTGCCATATAATTTTAAAAAGTATAGTGCCAAAGAATTAGGAATGATAGACTTAATGTCAAAACTTTTACAAAATGTGTGCATAAGTGATTTTCGTGAGCTTTAATAGAGATTTCTGTGAGAGATTCCAACATTCAGGAGAAACAATCAGCAAGTATTTTAACAAAGTGTTGAAAGCAATGATCAAACTTTCAAAGGAGATAATCAAACCACCGTCCTTTGACGTCATTCCACAAGAAATTCTTATTGATCCTAGTCATAAATGCTACTTCAAGGTATGATTTTATATTGATTTTATACCGTCAAATACATGTAGTTGATAATCTTATATGATATTAGATTGTTAATATATTGACAGGGCTGCGTAGGTGCTATGGATGGCACCCATATAGATGCTACCGTCTCTGTGTCTCAGCAAATTCCATTTACAAGTAGGAGTGGGAGAACAACCCAGAATGTGCTGTGTATTTGCTCTTTCGATATGAAATTTACTTTCGTGTATGCTGGATGGGAAGGATCTGCCAACGATTGTTGAGTGCTTTCGGCAGCACTCAAAAATCCTCAACTGCAATTTCCCTGACCACCACTTGGTACTTACTTTGTTTATGAAGACAATTTTATGATTATATATTATGGTTGAATATCACAACAAATTTATATATATCATGTTATAGGAAAATATTACGTGGTAGATTTGGGTTATGCAGCACTTTCAGGATTTTTAACTCCATTTAGAGGCGATCGGTATCATCTTAGCGAGTATAAAGGGAATGGGGGACGACCAAGGACAGCAAGAGAATTGTTCAACAAGAAGCACTCTTCACTAAGAAATGTAATTGATAGGTCATTTGGGGCATTAAAGAATCGTTTCACCATTTTGAGACAGATGCCTCCATTTACAATTCGGAAGCAAGCACTTGTTGTAATTGCTTGTTGTGCTCTCCATAATTACATTCGTGATCAAGATGCGATGGATATAAACTTTTCCCTATATGGAGATCCGGAGTATCCATGCGAACCTACAGAAGTGGAGGTTGCAGATGATACATTGCATGATGCACCTGGAATAAACATGCTTAGGACAAGGATTGCAAATAAAATGGCGAGGGATCATAATATGCCTGAGATTTCATGACTTTGTGTTTCCGACTTTTGTAATTTTGTTTTTAAGTACTCACTTATCAAATTCAATGTGATGAGGTTGAACAATTAACTATATTACTTCATTATTGTGATGTTATGTATGAAAGGGTCTATGTAAAGATCTATAAGATATTCTTCTTTTAGCTAGCTCTTATTGTACAAATTTTACTTACGAAATTTTGTTCCAAGTATGCACATGACCATGTTTGTCTTCACCCACCATGAACAAAATTAAATTGATGAGCATTTCATGAGAATGATAATGCAATACCAAGTTTACACTTTATTGAAAAAAAAGGCACGTGAGAAAAATTTGGTACAAAGTTTATTTATAAAATTTTCTTCAAAGTATGCACTTATAACCATGTTCAAAATGTTTGACTTTACTCACCATGAACAAAATTAAATTGATGAGCATTTTATGAGAATGAGAATTCAAAACCAAGTTTACACTTTATTAAAAAAAAAAACAATTGGGAAAATTGTGGTACAAACTTAAAAAGTTTTCTTCCAAGTAAGCAAATATGATCATGTTTAGAATGTTTGTTTTCACTCACTATGAAAAAATTAAATTGATGAGCATTTCATGATAATGATAATTCAATACCAAGTTTACACTTTATTAAAAAAAAAAAAACACTTGAAAAAAATTGGAACAGAAATTTTGTGCGGTTATCAAACGTGTTTTGTTCTTTTCTATTCCGGGGAACAGAAATTTTGTGTGATTACCAAACGTGTTTCTGTTCTTTTTCTATTCCAAAAACAGAAATTTTATACAGTTATCAAACGCGTTTTTATTCAAAAATTATTCCTGGAACAGAAACACTTTTTTTCTATTTTTATTTTCTGGAACAATTTTAAACATAAATGTTACCAAACGCATCCTTGGTCACCAGTTTGCCTTCCCGCGCATAAACAAAAAGGGGCCATGGGGAAAAACGACGGCGCAATGCCCTTCCAGCATTTCCTTTGGAGTGGAGCTAATATAATGATGTCGGTATTGGGCTTTTCAATGAAGATTGGAAGACTAACTTGCTAGGAGATGATCAGAGCAGTTCTTTGCTCTCTGTTTATTGTTCTTTAGATTTATTGCGATGAGGGGCAATGCCATTCAAATTAGGAACTCCTTTTCTTCAAATAACGTGATCACTGGATTTGGGCGAAGCCACCTCACGGATGATGGTGAGGCAGCCCTCACCCATTTAGGCAAGAGTGTTGCAGCCGACGAGGATCATCAGTGACCCTCATCGGCCCAAAAAAAAAAAAAACAAAGAAAAGCAAAAATATATATTATAATAATAATAATAAAATAATAATGATAAATCCATGTATGATGATTTGCCAGAATTAGCACTCAAGTGGTCGATTATGCTCAAATAAGTGAAAAAAAAAAAAAATTCGCACTCAAATGAGCGCCATACGAAAGTTGTAGTACTCCTACTATTCTTCTCCCAAAGTTCAGTGATAAGTTATCAGATAATGGGCTCACTTTTTTTTATCAATTTGTGGTGGATAACTGTTCAGAGAATACTAAAATAAGTTGCTCTTGTGATATATTTACCCTTGTCAATAGTCACCTTATATTAATTAGGGTTGATTAATTTTATGGGAAATGTTACTTCGCTTTATACATGATTTACAAGGATTTAATATTGCCTATAGCATGGGCATTACAGAATCTTAGTGCACTCGTGCAAAGTAAATTTATGCATCTGCATAGGCGGTGATTTTCCTATATATTGTGAATTTCACTTTGGCAGGGGGATTTGATAATACCTGGCCGTGAAACATAATCTTAGTGCACTCGTGCAAAGTAAACTGAACTAAAAGCTGCTTTGGTTGATGTGTTGCTACTGGTTATGGAATTTCAACTGAAAGTAGCGAGAGCTTAGTATCTTTTGCTGGGAAGATCAGTATGGGAAAATTCGATAGACCGGCACAATATACTGACCATGAACACACAATTAATATTGACAATGACCTGTTTTTTATATGGCTTTACTTTTTTTGGGCTCTTTTTGTGTGTGGTTTTCACCCCCTGGTGCCCTTCGGTTGAACTTTTTATCTATTAAAAAAAAAAAAAAAAAAAAAAAGATCTCCAAAGATGGATCTTCCAATGCATGTTTGTAATTGGTCAAGGTACATAAAAGCGCTGCACTATATTTTCTCATAATTCTTCATGGTGCTTCCTGCAATTAGACTCTGGAAGCTTATGCAATTTGCATAATCCTTTTTGCATAACCTGTTGTCTATGATTCCACTCTGCATCTTAGCTATTCATATCCATCAGGTGGTGATTGTCAGTCCTTTCAGATTCACGAGAACTATGTGCTGAAATTTCTGGCAGGATAAAAAAATGAAGCCAAATGTTCAGAAGTAGGACTTGGCAATGTTTTTCTTCCTTGATTAGAAAACCTACTAGACAGCCTAAGGATTGTTTGGCTATGGTTTTGAAGAAACAAATAAAGCCAATTCGATGAATTGATTCTCTGGATTTTACTTATAAAAGCAAACATTAGACGTGAATGAAAAGGTAAAGACAATCAGCAGATTTCTCCTCGTATATCTCACAATGTTTTCCTCCTGTAATGTGGTCTGTCAGGGAAGACATTCCATTTTTTGATTTCATAGGATTTTTATAAGCCACCTTCTTGGTGGGAAAAGAATTCCTCAAGCTAGATGAAGAATGGTAAAGGCTAATGGAGACGATCACACTTGATAAGAGTGTTGACATCTAATTTTTAACCTAAATTAATTAATTTAAAATAGCATTAAATGTTAGGAACTAATCACAAAGGAAAATTAAAAATATATATTATTTAATAAAATTAAAAAAATCGGTCGGGTCGGGCCGAATCCAGCCTTGGCCCGACCCGCCCCTTTCCTTTTCTTTTTCCTGCGTGGGCCCCCGGCCCGGCCTATTTCCTCCTTCAGCCCGGCTGCGAGCGAGCTGGTCGTCTTCCCAACCGGTCTTCGCTGCAAGACTTGCAAAGAAAAAAAGAAGTAGAGAGTAAATGGCGAAGGAGCAAGGGGATCGGTGGCGGGCGGGCGGCGTGATCCACGGGTCGGGGCGCGAGTCCGGCCAGCAGGCGGCTCTGCGGAGGCCATGCACGCTTGCGGCCGAGCATAAAACCAGAGGAGAGAACATGCCAAGGGGGGGAATCGACACTACAAAAAATCGAGACCACAGAGAGAGTACCGAGGAGCGAGCGAGAGAAAACACACCAATCACAGAGAGAGGACCGGGCGCAAGGGAGAGGACCCTCCGAACGGTCTTCCACCGCCATTGTTCGTTTCGGGAGTCGCCCTTCGCTCCCAACCCCACCGAACTTCGGGAGACGAGCAAACGAACGTGGGGAGGATCGGAGACGGGGAGAGAGGCGGGGGAGAGTTCGAAGTTCGAAGGGGAGGGCCGGAACCGAGAGGAAAGAAGCTCGAGGGAGAAGCTAGCCGTCACCAGAGGTCCGTCCGCTCGCCGTTGCCCGTCATAGTCCTTCCCAGACAAGGTAGGTCCCCTGAATCCCGTGGCCCCATTTCTGGAAAACGCCGGGCCGGAGCTCGCGGCCGACCTGCTCGCATGAGCTCCGGCCCACATTACCTTCGCGCTTTGCCCCCGCGGTTCTCCTGCGTTATGTTTCAAGACCCCTAAAGCGTGTTCGGCGCTCGGTTGAGCCTGAATCCTGCGAATTTGGTAGTGCGAGATCATGTGTTCGACAAAATGCTCCAAAGAACACCGCAGAACAGCCTGCGTTTTAACGCACGAACCCACTCATTTTTGTTCCCGCGCTTGCTAAATCCTTGTTGCCTTGCCTGTATTCGTTGTGTTTTCGAGCAGTTTGCGAGATATCGGCATGTACTCGAATCGACGACTCGTTCTGTCGGAATTAGTAGTTGCCGGAATAGGTAATCAGCGAGGGCCAACGCCGATCGAGGAGGATGATCGATGAGCGGCAGCGACCGGGCCACTTTCCTTAGGGGCGGTCGGTACACTGCATAGGCGGCATCGGTTCGGTAGAGGAGCTGCGGGCTTGGCGAGCTGCGTCTGCGGGAGGAGATGGCTCGAAGAAGACGCCCTAAAAAAAGGGGGTAGAAAAAAATATATAAAATAAAAAAGAAGAAAGTGAAAAGAAAACACAAAAAGGCTGAAAGTTAAAAATAAGAAATGGGCTTCGCTTAGGTTGGCCCTTGTTCGCGAGCTGAATAGATTGAGCCGAAAATAGATATTAGAAAATGGACTCTCAGGTGGGCTGGAGTAAAAATCCAAGATGGACTTTGGGCCCTTTTGCAAAAGGGTTGGGCCGGTCGATCGCGCCAACCCACAATTAAAAAGGGGCCCGACCATATGGTCGGGCCTTTCCTTTTACGGGCGGAGCCAAAAGCGGCCCGGCCCCCAATCGGGTCGAACTTGGGTCCTGGTCTCGGACCGCACCCGATCCGCGGACCGGGCAATTAAACATTACTTAGAAAAATTTTAAAATTTAAAAGTTAAAAATTTTAAAAATTTATTAAAAAATTTAAAAAAATTATTAAATTTTTTTTTTGAAAATCAAAAATTATAGGATCTGGTTAAGAATTGCTATGTATTGTCTTTTTTTTTTTTGAGTGTAGTTAGACCTTTATTTGCTCGTATATTAATTATGTTGCATGTTTAATTTGCATGTCTAATTATGTTTAATTGCACGTGTTTAATTTTACTGCAATTAGAACCTTGATAGTTATGATTTTTACTTTAATGATTGCGCACCTGCATGATTACCTCACATATTAGTGAATAAGCATAAAATCAATTCAAGCTACTTGCCAAAAATTATTTTGATAAAATAAACAAAATTATGTACCAAAATGGCAATAATTAGTCAATTAGTATAATCAAGTCCCCGACCCTAAATTCTCTGGTTGCGTAGGAAGTGAGGCACGCTCCATGCCTTGGTTTCTAACCGACCCCAATAGACTAGTGGCTACTCCTTTTGTGTAAAATTCATAGAAAATATCCCAACGCGATGTATGAGCTTGGGAGAGCCCCTGCCTAATTATGGGCCTTGGGCCCGTCCTTTAGGCAATACCTCTAAACCTATTCCCTCCCCCGAGGGTAGGTCGCGACAAAGAGGAAATAGGTGGAATTGTTGAGACATGGTAGATTTGGCAATAATTGGGAGAATGTTAAATGAGAAAAATTCTTGTCCATTAGAGAGAAGTAAATAAAGAAGTGGTTGGAGTTATGGATTACATAGAAATTAATAATTCATATGTAATATAGTCATCAATTCAAAGATTTTATTCCTGGTCATAGTTGATCTCATAATATATGGGACTTTCCCATCAGAAGTTATCTGCATCTAATCCTACTTCCTAAGGGATACGTATGAAGTAAGTTACCCTGCATTGAATGAATTTCTAATATACCAGGAAAAGGAAATATGTATGTAGTCTATGTACTTTATGTTCCCGCCTCTTTATTTAATAGCATGTTTTTCTTGCAGTTCTGCTCCAGAATTGGTGGGACTGCTGTCTGAGCTGAATGATGCAGTTGAAGAGCTTGAAAGCAGAATCAATCCGCTTCTAAGCAAGGTATTTATTCCACTGTCAAAGAGGCGCGTGCTAACAGATGACTTGTTTTTTGAATCTCTCTAGTATGGAATGACGTTGTTCACGATTTCTTCAAGTTTTCTTGGCGGAAGTTTATATCTCTACAAAGATCGCTTTGAAGGTCCCTAGGAAGGATCTCACTGAAGGGATGGGTTTTAGCTATCCAATATTTTCTGTTATGCTTTTGGTAGAATGCTTTGGCGTCTCGCTTTGAAGTTTTCTTGGCTTGGGTCTTTCATATTTTTTATTGTTTGAGCAAATGTTTTAATTCCATTTGGCTTGTACAGCATTGTCTTTATTACTTGCTGTCTATGGTTTCTGTTCAATGTGGAATTTGCAGCTCATATTTTCTTGTTGTTCGGCATGTGTCTTCTATTCTATGAAGGTTAAAAAGAGGGAAAGTACAATGAAAGGAGGATCATGCTATTTGGGAGTAAAGCAGGTTCTGCTGCTGGCCTATTGCTAAGCAATTACCTTTTGTCTCCTCCTTAAGTCTGAGGGACAACCAGTTCGTGATCATCCTGTTATAGCTCGCCTTGTGGAGATCAAAAGCTTATTGAAGAAGGTATTTAAAGAAGCTATATAATTTCTATTAGTGATTTTATCTATAAATCTGCACATGCATGCTGCGTGGCATGCCAATGAATATCGTTGTTAACTTTCAGCCTACTTGTTAATTCCTGTTAGAAACCACTCTTGGGCATGATAGGCAAAGTCACAATGCACTGAACAGTGTCATTGCTCCTGTCATCGTAGTGATCATGGGTAATATGCTACTCGAGGAGTGTGTGGACGTACTTTTTAGCTTATTCATTTTTTGTTTAATTTTTTTTTTTTTTTCTTATGTTCAGTGATTTGCTAAATGTCGTTGTAGTTGTCCGCATTTGTATGTATGGCTGTTTGGTTCAGTCTATGCTGCCAGTCGAACATCTTTACTCAAATTCTATTGATTTTTACATTTCCATTTAGTGAGGACTAATGAACCATTTGGTTGAGCTGTGTAAGCCATTTATTTCTGGTGTCTCCCTATTCGTTATGCTGGAATCGACTTTAACTGGCACCTGATCCTAATGAAAAATCACGATCTTTCTCTGTAATCCCTAATCTTTAGTGTGTAGTATTCTGAGGGTAGAAGGGGATGACTGGAAGATTGTCAGGATTGTGCACATGCATATTTGTTCGTCAACATCTTTCTATGAGTTTTAGCTAAAGTTGAACTAACATTTCTCTGAGTTTTATTTGCTATCATGAAATAAGGAAGATATCATATCAATAATTTTGCTACTTTGTCCTATGGACTTAGCAGGAAAAGGACAGAGAACTTTTGAGGAGGGTGAATAGCATTCTAGATCTAATTAAAAAGTAGAAATTAAATGAAGATTAAAGAAAAGATGTGAGGGAGCTACCAATGCATCAAAGTCACGGCCCCGTGGCTCTCAAAATGCACGAGTTTTCTTTTGTTTTTTGTGATGCACATGAAAACAATGGAAATATATAGTGTCATGTAATGGAAAATTGCTTTCAAAATGCATTCAATTTGTGGTTGACTTTGATGCGCCTACAGGAGCCGGCAATTCCATCCTTGCCTGAAACAGTCGATGGAAAGCGCCATATCACTTATCAGGTGAGCCTGCGTGCAATGGTTCTGGTCAGTTCCGTTAATGGCCTTAACTACTGGTTGCCATGGCCAAAGACTTAGCTTTTGCTGTGCAAATGCTAAGAGGACTGACCTGTAATTGGAAGAAACAAACAAAAAATCTAAGGAAGAAGTACCGAGTGAGTCAAGAGAATCAGATTGTTGATGTATCTTCTCATGTCAATATTGCCTGAAATTCTATATGTTCATTTCGTGTGCAGAGTAAGCATGAGGAGGCAGTGGTCCAACGAAAGGGGCAAGTTCAGGAGATCAGGAAGCCTTCCGGACCTTACGGTGGGGAAGCATCTGGTATTAATGCAGGAATCAGTTGAAGCATAAGATTCAAGAGCTAAATGCTACTACTTTGGGTGGAAATCTGTCGTGGAGACCTTGCATCAACCTGCTGGTGATTTGGGTGACATGAGTATATATATATATATATATACACTCAGGTTTCTACGATTGCACGAGAATCGGTTGGTGTCAAACAGGGCTGCAAGTGGATGACTTAGGAGCCCTGGCAGATACGTGTTGCCCGTCATCGGTGGGCCATTTTTGTTAGTGTCAGAAGACCGGAGTTTTGCTTGATTTGATATTGCTTTCCATGTCGAAGGCCTTGCATCATTGAATTTGTTTATTAAAGATTGTGACTTCATCCATTGTTTTTCTTTCCGTTTCTTAGTAAGGAGCCGATTCCGTATGTTCAGTTTTAACTCCCCGCCCACAGGGGTTTTTCTCTTCAGCTAGTAGGACTGAATATTGATGAATGAATTTGAGCTGAGGATGGACTGTGCTCCAATATGTGATCAAGAATCGCAATATGCTTTTAGAACGTGAGATGCCATCTTTCGAAGACTCTGATCTTAGGCTGGAAGGACGCGTTCCAGTTGAAGTGCTCCCATCAGAAATATGATCCTTTAAAGAGAGATATTATAGCAAGCCTTCGAGCTATTTTGAAAGAGTAAACCACAGGGTTCCAAGAAGAAAAAAGAGGGAACTACTGGTATATATATTAGTCTCATTCACGAACAAAAATATCCGATACTCCTGGTTTATTAGAGATGAGCCTCGTCAAATTTTTGTGTCTGAACCGTGGGAAACCATCCGGTGCATCTGGGCTAGTAATCAAGGGGCAGTGTTCATTCGAAGATCGCATTTCAGGATGAGGGGGGCTTCTGTCGTGGAGTAATCTGATGATTGTGTTTCGATGTAGATGATAACCGAGTTTCTGAATAAACCTCAGGTTGCAGAAACGAAAACGCAGCAGCAGTCATCCTTCCTATTTTCGATCAATCCATGCCTACTTGCCATAATTCCCATAACTTCTCTCCACTCATATTACACACAGAAATACGGAAAATTTATAGCTGGTCATTAACAAGAGAGAGAAGAGAAGAGAGAGAATCATACAGCAAAAGAAGAGACCAAAGGAAAACATGAGGAAAATTCAAAGGAAAACACAATTCTTTTTTTGTAATTTTCCCTTTTTTTTATAGCGACTCCCCAAAAAATTGAAGTTTCGGAGAAACGCTGTGCGGCCTCTTGGGAACTCGACAGAGAAGGAGAGCCGAGAGGGACAGGAGTGACCCTAGAAGGAGCGACACTAGAACTGCAGCCATGGCAACCATGGAATCCATGGGCAAATTCTCTCGGCGAAACCCCCCTTCCAGAAGTGGATCAACAGCAGCGAGACAAAAGCTGATGCGAAGGCGAGCACGATGGACAGCGCTAGCGATCTGAAAGTAGACGACTGTCGCCTGAGGATCGAGGTCGGAAGAAGGGCGAGGGCGTTGCCGATTATAAAGGCGAACTGCAAGATGGATCTCTGGATGGAGGCAACGATGATGATGATGGGGATGATTCCGGATGATCCAAAATAATTTATTCAACAGTTAAATCCTAAACCGGTTAATTTCTGATAAATATACTCTCCATTAAATTAGATTAATATCACAAAAAACAACGAAAATTGTATAATTGTGAGAAATGTAGAGTAAAATCGCAAATTAAAGATACCAAATAACTTTACGTGTTATTCAACTTAATAACTTGATAATAAAATTTAACGGAAATTAACATGAGGCAAAATTATCACAAGTGTACCACTTTGGAATAAATTTATCAAAGATGTATCAGTTTAGAGTTTTTTATAATCAAAAAATTAATTTTTGGTAAATTTATCACATATATATTAATTTGGAATTTTTCAAGGTATTAACCTAAAAAAATACACCAAAATGTGTCTTCTTTTACATCTTATGCGAATTTTTGGGCTTCAAAACTCAATACGATCCAAAGGCGACCCTTTACGCACTATTGAGATACGATTTGATATCGACGATACATTTTATGATTGGATTTGAATCGATCGAATCGATTAGAGATCACAATTGATATCATAATTTTTCTTTCTTTTTTAGTGTTTATACATTCCACTATTGAGATACGATTTGATATCGACGATACATTTTATGATTGGATTTGAATCGATCGAATCAATTAGAGATCACAATTGATATCATATTTTTTCTTTCTATTTTAGTTTTTATACATTCCACTATAAATACGTGTAAAGAATGTATCAATTACTATGAAGTGGAATACAAAGGAAATTCCCTCTCCAATTTTCTTCCACCTCATTTCGTACAAAAAAGGCAAAAGACCGACGACACCACCAGCCTCAATGAAAAGAAAACCCTAGCCCGTCTTCTTTTTTTCTCACTCAGTCTTCGTCTTGAATGAGAGAGAGAGAGAGAGAGAGAGAGCCAGAGAGAGATGGAAGATGCGAAGGAAGGAGACATGACGCCTCCCGTCAATATGGACTACTCAGGTGAGCATATTATAGAAGCTAATGCGAAGGACGTGACGCCTCCGGTGGATGCTCCTGTGATCAATGGAATGCTTTTCTCGAATCTTCGTTTACTAGAAATTAGGTGCCGTCAAGAACATGACCCAAGCTGTTAAGAACAAGACCCAAGGAGTTCTCAGTACAAGATGTGGATCCTCCCTGGGAAACAGTTAGGTCAAATCCCTTCTCAATATCAATGTCAAGAGGAGCAAAACATGAATTCCCCGTGGGACAATTGCGGTCGTCTATTTGTGCCATCAAGAAAAATGATTCAATCTTGCTTTCACTAGTGATGAAATGATCCCTAATTTCTCCAATCTCATAAAGGAGTTCTTCTCCAATATCTCCTCGCGGGATGCTGCCAAACAGCTTATGCGCCCCGGGGAGGCCATCAAATCTATGAAGTCGCCTGTGCACCCCTAGGAGGCAATCATCAAGTACTTGTCTTGGAAATCGTCAGGCCCTATGGAAGGTGGCCTTGGATTCTACCCTCAGATCATGATCGTGTTTCATAAGATTTGAGTAAATCGTCTTTTATGAATCTATATTTCCTTTCGTAGCCGGGTTGACACGAAGACAGAATTTGCAATGTGAAATCATAGATTTCTGGACATATTGGATAGAGTTCCCAATCCGCTATTTGGTGGGCTCCCAGGGGCGCACAGTGACAAATTTGATGGCCTCCCCAGGGTGCACATGGCCTCCGGCTGCCACTTGAGTTTGATAGCCTCCTAAGGGGTGCCCAATTGGCTTGACAGATTTGATGGCCTCCCGGGCACACTCCCAGATTTGATGGCCTCCACGGCGCCCAATCCGCTTGACAGATTTGATGGCCTCCCGGGGTGCACAGGTGACTTCACAAATTTGATGGCCTCCCCCGAGGGAGCACGAGTTTTGGCAACATCTGCTGAGGAGATATTGGAGAAGAACTCCTTTTTGAGATTGGAGAAATTGAGGATCATTTCATCACCCCGGTGCTAAAGCAAGACCAATTCTTTCCCGATGGCACGAGCGGGACGCAATTGTCCCATGAAATTCATATCTCATGGTTTTGCTCCTCTTGACATTGATATTCTTGGGGAATTCATATCTCATGGTTTTGCTCCTCTTGACATTGATATTCTTGGGGAATTCATATCTCATGGTTTTGCTCCTCTTGACATTGATATCAAGAAGGGATTTGACCTAACTGTTTCCTAGGGGGAATCCACATCTCGTACCGAGAACTCCTTGGGTCATGTTCTTGACAGCTTGGGTCATGTTCTTGACGGTACCCAATTTCTAGTAAACGAGAAAATATTCAGTGGTTCGTGAGCTCCACATCACCCGCCTACAAGGCATATACTTATCTATGTGGATTCACTAATAAAACGACACGTGTCATCTGAAGTTAAAATAAATAAATAAAATAACTCTCTCTCTCCTCTAGGGCTAGTTGCAGGCGGCAGTAGGCTAAGCAGCCATTAATGGCTCCTCTATCTCTCTCTTTCTCGAGGCTCCTCTCTCTCTCTCTCTCTCTCTCTCTCTCTCTCTCTCTCTCTCTCTCTCTCGTCTTCTCACCTCAAGCCCTCACGCCATCGCCCTCTTGCTCTTGCACTCCTTTTTCCACTTCGACTTTGTTCGTCGCCATCGTCGTCTTTCAGGCTTTGACGATAGAAACCATGAGTGGCCCGGTTTTGATTTTGGGTCAGGCATGTCGTCACCAAAGTGGAAGAAATTTGCAACTATGGGTCGTGAGCCCTATTGGCCCTCACACATTCCTCATTTCGTTTGTCGCTACCGTCGCCTTTCTGGTTCCGGTGATATAATTTGCGAGTGGGTGAGTTTCATTTTCAGGCTCGGCCACGTTGGCACCGAAGCGGAAGAAGTTTTCAAGTGCTGGGTCCCAAGCCCTCCACTCGCTTCGTTTGTCGGGGTCGTTGTTTTTCTGGCTCAGGCAATAGAAACTGTGAGTGGGTCATTCTTGATTTCGGGCTCGGGCACGATGCCAGCGATTTTGAAGCCAAATCGAAGAAGCCTGCGACTCTTGGGTCTCGAGCCTCCGCCTTCACAAGTCGCTTGCGTGTCTTCACTAGGCAGTTAGCGTATCCCCTTGCCATCGCTACCGGATTCTCTCCCACAAAAGGTAAGAATCGCCATGCTACTCTTGTTCACTTAAGGATGAAACCCGTGAAGTGTCGTGTCCCAAAATATGTGATGTTTGTGATGTTTATGTGTAGTTAGCGTGATTTATTGTCTAAATTTTGAGCCTAAACAATCTAGTTGAGTTGCCCACCATCCATTCGACGAAATGCCTGAACTAGGTCCACTTTCTTCAATTCTGGGTTTGCTCTATTTTGGCTTTTTCCTGTGGCGGTCGATGAAGTTTGGTTTGGTGATAGTCCAACAAGTGACTAGGTGTTGTTCAGTGGAGACTGAGATCGGCCAACATTGATTGGCATGGCCAAAGATGAAGTTCAACGCCTTTGGTTAGATCAGAGTTTTGATTAAACTCCCTTGCCTTAATAAGATAATAACATAGACATGATCGACAATAAGAGTTTTTTTATTTTTGTAGCTAGGAGGTTTGTTGGTTGTGAGACCTGCTAATAAGTTTTTTTCTTTCAATATTTTGCAACTAAGTGGATCTGTTTAATAAACTAAAGATGTTGTTGCTAGTTCTATTACAAAGCTTGTTGCTTATCTATTACATTTATTTGTTATTCCAAAACTGTTGCTTGGATTACTTTTTTTTTTTTTTTATCAAATTTAACCTAATTTTGATTATATGATGCTATTGCTAACAGGAAAACTATCTATGGCTTTTCATTTTGTTTTCAAGAGCTTAGTCCTATCATAATTCTTTTGTCTTCACATGCCAAAATTTAAGTTTGCTTTATTGGGGTTTCTCTTTACTATTGGCTATCATGAATTAATGGGCTCAAAAGTGCCGTTGATAAAATCATTTCTAGTATTCAAGAAAGTAAAACTTGTGGATATAAAGCAAAGCTCTAATATTGAGTTAACCGATTCAACAAAGGTTGAGCTAGGAGTTGTTGGCATTATGAGGCATAAGGTCATTTCTTGTAAGCACTTCTATGTTGCTACTTTTATTAATGACAATTGAGAGAATAATTGATTATCGAAATGGAAGCTTGATTATATTTTCAAGTGATTGTTGCTGAAGATTGTGAAATATTGAAGGAGATCGGCATGCAGAACAATTTAAAGTGACAATTTTAATACACGATGATTTTGTTAGAAATGTATTATGATTGCTTGATTGTTTTGAAGAACCTGTGATCTCAATGTGACTTTTAGATTGTATTACGATCATTTAGGGCTGCACCTCCATTTCTATGATGATAAATTTAAACTTTGTATTTTTTGCAAGTCAATCATCTATTGGATTTGATATTCCACAATTTATACAGCCACTAGGAGTGAAAGCATTGATAGTTTGTCAGGTGAGCATTTCAGTATCTTCATTTTTATGTGGAACGAAATTATAATTCTTGGTGAAGAATTTAAGCTTTGCCTTTATTTATTGATTTATGGCTGAATTTTTACACAAACACTTTTGGACTAACTTATATTTTTACTAATATTCATCAGATAATTTGTAGACCTTGGTAGCTAATTTGACTTGTTCTCAAGATAAATGGGTATGACTTATCTCTTCAAAAATTAAATTTGTTTTGAATTTATCTTTCTTCTTTAAATGATGAGTTTTTTTTTTTTTTTTGAACTTGTAGAAGCTGCAAAGGATAATGTCATCATCCATAATGTTGATAAAGATTTTGAATTTAAAATTGGCATGACATTTGCTAATGAGGACGAAGCTTATAATACATACAATGTATATGCAATTTACAAAGGATTTGAAGTGCGAAAAGAACAAAAGGCAAACAATAGTAAAGGGATATTGCGAGCTTGCACATTTCTATGTAATTGTGAAGGATATTCTCCACCAATCTTACCTCATGAACAAGGAGATGTATAGGACTGTGAAAAGAACTAGATGTAAAGCTTGCATTAAATTCAAAATTGAAGAGGGAGTTTGGATAGTTGTCAAATTTGAGGATGTTCATAATCATCCTTTTGTTAATGATAAATAAAAGCACTTAATGCGGTCATATCGGCATATAACGAATACAAATTGAAGTATTTTGACTTCTTTGGCTAGGGCTGGTGTGAGGGCTACAAAAGCATATTCGTACCTTAGTGGTGAAGCAAGAGGATAAGAGAATGTTAGCTTTACGCTTCGGGATTGTCAAAAAAATTACAATTAAAGAAAAGAGCCTTGATTATTGTGGGAGATTGTCAAAATCTTATTAATCATTTTAATTGCTTACAATTAAATGGAAGCAATTTTTCTTATACATTTCAGTTGGATTAGGAGCAAAGATTGACCATTTTTTTTTTGTCCTATGGTATATCCAAGCTGGATTATGAAAGTTTTGGAGATGTGATATTTGATGCTACTTATCGTACAAATAAATACAATATGATATGCACACATTTTGTTGGGTTGAATCATCATTGGAAAATGTTCTATTTGGTTGTGCATTGTTATCGGATGAGACTATTGCTTGTTTTGTGTGAGCTTTGCAATCCTTTTTAAAGACAATGGGTAATAAAGCACCAAAGACTATTTTCACTGATCAAGATCATGCAATGGCAAATGCCATTAGAACTGTTCTTCCAACACTAATCATCATTTATGTGTATGGCATATTGGGATAAATATTGGCATAAGCTTTTTTATAAGTGCGAGTCAAAACTTGAAATGGAAAACACCTGGAAAGCTATGTGTCACGAGTGGCAGCTTGATGACAACAAGTGGTTGGAGAATATATATCGCCTACGTTATTAATGGTGTCCTGCATTCCATATATTAGGAATAATAAACATTTAGATTAGAACAAAACGGCAACGACTTAGGAAGTAGCAATTTGAAAATACTTAGAGCAATATAGCCGTACGACCTCGTGAACCACGAATTGGACTCGGTATCTAGTGATTCATGATTCTGGTTTCACAGAGAGTTTAGTTCACATCAATCGATCCACAAAAATGGCACAAACTTCCTAAGTGAACGAGAGTAAAGTAAGGATTCTTATCTTGTGTAGGAAAGAATCCGGTTGTGATCGCACGTCCAAATTGGGCAAGGACAAACCTTAAGCTGCCTAGTGAAGAAATGCAACAAAAGTTCTTACAAATATGCTCTCTAATGGGCAAAGTTGAGCACCGATCAAGTATAAACTGTGGGAAACTGCTCTCATCATACAAAAAGAGAAGAACTAAGAATTTTGCTCTTTGTTGATGTCATAAAACACCATCAACTAATGAATGCTGTCTTCATCTGCAAAAAAGGGCTGTTGTCTTCATTTGCTAAACAAAAAAGATTACTGTCTTCATCTGCAAAAACGGGGAAAAAAAAAGGAAAAATTTCAAACCATAAGGATTAGTAAAAAAACAATATGAAAAAAATGATGTACCTCTCACAACATGCCATGTACAACTTAAATACAACCATATTAGAGGTACAAAATGGAAAGAAAAGGCTTTTCTCATCTCATGCACCTATTTTGAGGTGCTTCCAGTGCATGAGAATTCCTTTCTCTTTCGCTTCTCACTAGTACTCTTCAACCGAGTATTTGATATACATTTTGGTCTTCTCTGAAGAGGATCAAGTATTTGAATTCCACAATTTGCTGCATATTCATAGTCATCATTTTCCAGCAAAGAATTAACATCATATTTACATGTGAGATATTGCATTTTGTTCACTATACGAGAGTGAAGATCCATCAAGGTTGTAGTTGCAATCTTCTCTGTAACATCACGATTTGCACTAATATTCATAACACTAAAAGCCAATTGCATTAACCTCTTCAAGCGCAATGTCTTTGACTTTCCTGCATCACGAGAGCTTTCTCCAACATCATTGCAATGACTACTTGTTTTGCAGTTTTTGTCCACCTCTTCAAAATGTATTGTGATGGAATGCTTGTAACATTTACAACATGTGTCAAGATACATAAAGCATGCCTACACAACCATCTTTGTATTTCAAATAACTTACAGCTATATGTAATGGTTGAATCACTAGGACAAAAATGGACAATATGCTTTCTTTCACTATTTTCAGCTCCTAATATATAAGTGTGTAACGGCCCATCAATTTATGATCTAAAACTTTCTATAAATGACATGCGTGTAGACATGTGCAGCATGTTTCAATATTCCACTATTTTCAACCATAATCCATGGCATTCCTCAAACACACTCAAAATCATCAATAACTTCAAAGTTGCGCATTTTTTCAGCTTGCTTTTCATAATGATTGACAATTTGAGGCAAAGTCATAGTCTTACATGCAATATCTTGAAATACACTATTGGTGCTTTCACTTCTTTGGGTGGATCTAATTCCCGCAGAAAAAGTATCTCAGCCGAATGCAGGACACCATTTATGACGTAGGCGATATATATTCTCCAACCACTTGTTGTCCTCAAGCTTCCACTCGTGACACATAGCTTTTCAGGTGTTTTTCATTAAAAGTTTTGACTCGCACTTATATAAAAATTTATGCCAATATTTATCGCAAAAGCCCGACTTTCCAAGATGTGTAATATGATGCGTAGCATTTTTCCCAATATGCCATACACATAAACGATTATTAGTGTTGAGAAGAACAGTTCTAATGGCATTTACCATTGCATGATCTTGATCAGTGAAAATAGTCTTGGGTGCTTTATTACCCATTGCCTCTAAAAATGATTGCAAAGCCCACACAAATGAAGCAATAGTCTCATCCAATAAAAATGCACAACCAAATAGAACATTTTTCCAATGAAGATTCAACCCAACAAAAAGTGCGTATATATCATATTGTATTTATTTGTACGATAAGTAGTATCGAACACCACAACATCTCCAAAACTTTCATAATCCAGCTTGGATATACCATCGGACCAAAAAAAAATTGGTCAATATTTGCTCCTAATCCAACTGAAATGTATAAGAAAAATTGCTTCCATTTAATTGTAAGCAATTAAAATAATTAATAAAATTTTGATAATCTCTCGCAATAATCAAGGCTCTTCTCTTTGATTGCAAATTTTGTTAACAATCCCGTAATGTAAAGCCAACATTCTCTTGTCCTCCCGCTTCACCACTAAGGTATGAATACGCTTTTGTAGCCCTCACACTAGCCCTAGCCAAAGAAGTCAAAATACTTCAATTAGTATTCGTTACATACCGATATGACCATATTAAGTGCTTTTGTTTACCATCAACAAAAGGATCATTATGAACATTCTCAAATTTGACAACTACCCAAACTCCCTCTTCAATTTTGAATTTAATGCAAGCTTTACATCCAGTTCTTTTCACAGTCCTATATACATCTCTTTGTTTATGAGGTAAGATTGGTGGAGAATATCTTTCGCAATTACATAAAAATGTGCAAGCTCGCAATATCCATTTACTATTGTTTGCCTTTTGTCCTTTTCGCACTTCAAATCCTTTGTAAATTGCATATACATTGTATGTATTATAAGCTTCGTCCTCATTAGCAAATGTCATGCCAATTTTAAATTCAAAATCTTTATCAACATT